>NC_051181.1:26410378-26527712 GCF_013339695.2 Rhipicephalus sanguineus | reverse complement strand
CAGTATTATGCTCAAGAGCGCATAGTGTGTATATACCAGTTGTTTACGCGTTGGTAACGCTGCCAATGGCAACGTGGGTGATTACCAACACCAGAAGCGGTTAATGTGATATGTAGTGCTTATATTGTCCGAGAACGCACGCACGCTTCACGAACCGTGTGCATGTGTTGAAGAAGTTTGAGACAGCTTGTTGAACCAGGCGTCCATCACCGTGAGTCATTGAGCGCCAGCAGGCTGTTCATGGACTTGTTCTAGTATCCGGATCGTGAACGTGGTGACGAGGGGCAGGCCCGAGGCATGATGGCAGTTTGGCGTCCGAGCCATGGGGCGTCGCTACCGTCGAAACGATTGCAGCGAACCTGGTACGGGCGGGGATTGAAGGCCTCAGTAAGCCTAATTAAAATAAAATAACGCGGCCACGGTAGTACACAGTAGTAAATAAAAACGTGCTTCTGCATTAAACTATAACCAGCCACGAGTATTACAAGGCAAAGTTTTAATGAAGTTTTGTAAACATGACTGTGCGTGGCTCCGCTAGGTACCGCCGCCATCACACCTGCGCAGCGCACAAGCAGACGACGCGCAAGCAAGCACGCGAGCGCATAGAAACGCAAACTTTACCACCGCAGCGAGGAGCAGCGATGTCGCACCTTTATTGCGGCGTGAAGTGGTGCGATTCCTCGGGGAATGAAGGCGAACACTTCTTCAGAATCCCTGCTGACCACAGGTATTTATACTTTCACTATTATATATTTCTCAAGATGTCCGCAAAGTTTTTATTTGACTGTCGTTGACCGTTATGATTTGAAACTGCTGAATGAACAGCGAGTTTTCTTGCTGCCATTCGTTGCTGCAGCTATCTGTTTGAGAAATGGTTACGATAATAAGTTAAATTAGTGGGCGGGCTGCAGTTTGTGGCTCGACGCGCGTCACCTCTCAAAAGCGGAGCTGTTCGCTAGTTATGGTTGCTCACGTTAGTATATATGTGCGTGCCTCACTGCCTGACGTTACCTCTACTATCTCATGAAATCTAACCAATTCGGATTACCGTGTCATGCAACCGTGTCTTCAGGTGTTTTGTTACGTGTTACTTTAACTTATGCGTGCTAGTAACATTAACGGAGTGGGATAGTTGTTGTGCTCGCTGCAGCTGTTTTTTTAAGCGCTTTAATGCGTGCGTATACATCATGTCCGTGTAGTTTATGGGTGGTGCTCGCAGCCGACGAAAGTATCGCTCGCAAAGTTATTGCGGAGGCCCCAGTAGCGAACTCGGGACACTGCCCTCAGATTCGAATGTGTGCTGCGGTGTTGCACAAGTGAAAACCACCGCGTTCCTCATCTGTGTGTCTGTTTACACACCGACCGCCTGCTCGGATTTTTGTCGCCGTAAATTGTCCGCATTCCTTCCCTTCGGCGTACCTTGCCGCGCTGCTCGACGGGGGACCTTGAACCAAGCGTGATACCCACCTGCCCTTTTCGCTCTCGGGAAGCTACCGGAAACAGTTTCGCTTATCTCTTCATTACTCCCTCGTGATGCTTCCAACGGGCGAAGGCATGGCCAAGCTCGGTTTTGGATGTTCATGAAACAGGCCGCGCTTATCGCGCGGGGCCACTTTTTTTTTCCCTCTCTAATCTGGACCCATCCCCACCGCCACCCTTTCACTTTTCTGTATTTTTTTTCAATGCGCTGTTTGCGCTTAGCGTTTACACACCATAATTCCTTATAAGCTTTCAATATCGTTTCGACTCGCAAAAGCAGTGGAAAAACAAGAACTCGATCGAGTTGTGTTTCATATATCAAGTTTTAATTCAGAGAATATTGTCGGGATAATATGTAATTATCTGTAATTATAATTTAGTGGAGATTAAAAAGCAAGCACATTTATTAGCTTAGTGCCATGCCTTTAAAAGCTTGCAAGTGTATTTACTCTACAGCTGTTTTTTTCACCGTAGCGTGACTAAGTTCGATGTACTTTAATTGCAGACAACCAGTTTACTGCAAGCGAGTTGCCGTCCCTGCTGCTGAGGACTGCCCCCCTAGTGTGGAAGGTAGGTGTACCGAACAAGGATCTGTTTCACCTTTCTGCTTGGAATGAAGGGGTACAGAATATTTGGTTGGTGGTGCACTGTAATTACTGCACGAATAGCTTGCAAAAATAAAAACAAAGAGCGGTACTATTTGTATTCTACACCTGCACACTCGAGCAGATTGTTCTCTGAAATTAGAACAGTAGGTAGAAATGCCACAGCTGTTTTTCAATTACCAGTGCTATGAGAACAATTGCTGTACGTAACCTTAAATGCAGGAAATGTACTCTAGGGGAAAAAAAATGTTGTTTGCTTGCACTCATAGAGTATCATTTTGCATGCTTTCCAGTAAGAATGTCTGAGTGCACTGTTTGCATGGTATGGATGAAACTGATAGCATGCTGCACAAACGCAAATGAAGAAACAGGGAGATAGAGCAGCGAAAATGGCTTTTGGCATCTCACAGTATAAATAGTTTGTACTCTGTCCTGTTTCCGTCCTTACTCCTCTAGTGTTTGTGGAGCTCGGATGAGGTTCACAACAAACCAACTCCCTGCAAGAAAACTTTGTTGCGTGGTATGATATCTTTTCTTTTTCTACATCAGTGCATAGACTCAGTGCTTTCTTTGTTGAGCTCATTCCATAGAGATGAAAACCTGAGTAGTTTTCCTCAGGCACATGTGAAAATGCTCCTAAGTCTGTTGCTCAGTATTCACACGTGCAATGCAAAGTGAGGGTATTAAATACCTGCTTGCCAGCCTTTTCTAGCATATTTATTTCTTTTCAACAGCCGCTTCGCCAGCACAACCACAAGAGGCCCACACCACCGTCACAGGTTTCACCAAGTGATGGGTAAGTGCAAAAAGTGAGAGAGAGAATTATTGCAAAGTACACATCCTGCATCTGCATAAGGAAGCATGGACCAGTGTCTTGAGTTTTCCTAGTAGATATGGACACCTAAGCCTGTGTAATATTGTCACAACCTATAATGTTGACAAAACCATAGAATAGTTCAGGGCCTGCAACCCGTGATTTGTTCACGCAATTATTTATTATTCAAATATAAGGTGGATGCAGTTGGACCTACATAGTTCACACTGAAAATTGTGCTGTCCGATTTGTTGTGCTGAGCGTAGCTCTGCGAGATAGGCCAGCGGAATATGATGCACAATCAAGGTGTGCATCATGTAATGTGGCTTAGCAGCCCAGATAGCTATTTATGAGATGAATAATTCAAAATCCTCCACTTTGTAAATGTCATTGCCTCTGTTCAGCATTTCATGAAATGTTCATTTTGCAATGTTTGTGATATTTCCTTAATCATGGATGATTCTTTGAAGATAAAATGCTTGGAATGTATAAATCAATTATGATTCCTGTCTCAGTCGCAGAATACACATTGCTTTCAATGAAAAATGGCATGGCAGCACATAGTGGTCCGTATATTAGTAGCCCTGTGATTGCGCCCTGATAGCTTAATCGTGATTTTTTTTTCTCTACAAGACTGATTGAAAGCCTATACCTTCGCATTCTTCCATGTCTGTTTTTTTCAGCTTGAGCCCTAGTCCGAGCGGCCTCCAATTTCCAAGGAGGGCAGCAGCGCGGAGCAGATGCAAGAAACGCCAAAAAAGTGGGCGAAGAAAAACGCAGCTCTGTGCACACCCTTCGCACCAAAAAGAAGCTGCTAACACTTCACTCACGAAGTGAAAGGTACCGCAAGGCAGTCGGTCAGATGAAAAAAAGGGACTGAGGCGAGGCGAGTAACAGCAGCAGGAGTGTTTTAAACAAGCCTGAAACCGGATTTGTCAAAGGACCTTTTTTGAACTGCTTAAAGCACGAATATGCTTGGTACATTCCCCCCAAAAAAAAACATTGGTCCAAATGGATTGAAACAATTCACTCTCAATTCACGCTTCCTCCCAGAGAAATGCTTCACTTGCCCATGTGCGGGAACCACCTCAGGGGCTGGCTGGCAGACATCCCAATGACACCTGGTATCATTCCAGGTGCCATGGATGCAATAGAATCAATCATTAAAGCTTGGCCTCTGCAAGACAAAGCATGCTGTCTTTTATTCGATTAAATAGCCTTGAAAAGACATTTGATGTACGATCAATCAAAAGATATAGTGATTGGCTACACATATGATGGAAACACAAGGACTTCTCGTGTGGCAAATGCAGCCATTCTAATGGCTGTGTCTGGCATATCGAGAATTTGGATGCAGCCAGTAGCCTTTGCAGTGTCCCGCAATGCAACGTCAGCTCTTGCAATGCACAAGCTGCTATTAGATGTAATTATGCAGCTTGAAAAAAAAAGGTCTTTTGGTAAAAGTGGTCATCTATGATCAAGGGTCAAACAATGTCAGCCTGTCAAGAATGCTGATCCATTCTCTTCATGAACCATGTTTTACTGTCAACAACTGCAAACTATACTTCATGTTTGACATCCCACACCTGATAAAATGCACGCGGAATAATTTGAGAAAACACAAGCTCACGATTGGCTCCGAGGTTGTTGACTGGGCGTACATTGAAACCTTTTACAAAAATACTCGCAAATCACGCCTCTAACACACCAACTGAACATCTAAAAAAGAAAGATTGCTAAGGAAGCTCAAAGAGCAACATATCTACAAGATGCCCTTTGCTGACACACGGCCGCTGGATAAAAAGTGCGCTTTTTCATCCAGCGGCCGTGGCTGACATAAGAGTGAAGTATGCCACACAAGTATTCAGTGAATCTGTCTCTGTGGCACTCCCCACTCTCATTGCCATTCAAGAGCTTCCTCTTGATGCTAAATTTACAGCTCTGTTCACAGAAAGAATGGATAAGATTTTTGACAGCCAGAACAGTTCGACCCCAAAAAATCAGGATGATAAGTTGCGGTATGCAATGATTGATGGGTCGGAACACCGTGCTTCCCTTGAGTCATGCATCAGTTGGATTGCCCAATGGCACTTTGGTAGGTCCTCGGGAAAGCAGCCGCGCACTGTTAAAGGTTGCAGATTAGAATCAAAGCCTTGTTGTTGCTGTGAGACTGGTTTAAAAGAGGACTTGATTTCACTCATCTTTTCACACGTTGATTGCAGCAAGATCACCTAGAAAACTTTTTTGGAATCATTTGTCAAAAACATGGCTGCAATGAGACACCAAATGTTTACCAATTCGTGGCGGCTCTAAAACATATTTGGATTGGCAAGCCTCTTCAAGCTTTCTCAAGGAAACTGTGAGGTGACAACAATTTCTTTCCTCAACAACTTGGAGAGTGCATCTGCATTGTTGTCAACTATAGCAGCACACCAACCACAAGCCACAGCACGCAGCAGGCCTCTGATTCATCTGATGTGCAGGCATCTTCACAAGATGCGACCGACATGGTGTATGAAAATGTTGTGTACCATGTCGCTGGTATCTTGTGAACAGCTTTCTTGAACTGAGGACTATGAGTGCATATGTGAGAGAACACTCCTTGAAGTGGATGGAGGCTCTCTCCATGGACGACACCAATTCTTTGCACTACTCAAGGAAAGTGGTGTACCCGAGAACTCCTCGGTTCCATTGCAGTAACCTCTGAAATCATGTCTGAATTACATAAAGGAATTAGATTCGGCCTTCAGACATGAAATAACTATTGTGCACATTTTTCCAATGTGTGCAAAATCTGGTGGAAGGATGCCAATCCGGCTAAGCTATTTTCTGTTCAGTTGGCTGCACTGAGAAATTTCTTAATATTCTGCCGCACAAGGCTACATTGGCACATTACATTTGTAAACAAAAACACACGAGAAACAAGTCAAGGCACAGTGCTTCTGCCAGCAATAACGTAAAGTAGCAGGCTAAATTTATCCTGTGCCTTTCTAGAACATGATTATGTAAATTGGATTTCCAGTGCAGCCTTCTGCACCCATTTCCTATCCATTTTTAGATGTGTTGCACTATTTCTGTTTTTATGTGTATATGTACGTATTTTTATGTATATATGTATATTTTATGTAGGTATATATTTCATATATGTGTATTTATATTCTGCTGTGGTTGTATGTAATGCATTGACTACTTTTGCTCCTGCTGCGTTACTTTTGTATTATACAAGTTTAACCGACTAACTTTTTTTGAAGCCTTGTGGTGCCCCCTATCAGCAATGAGTATTACAACCAGAGGTTCTGGATTGCTTTAGTATTGGGAAATGCCAACACTTCCCAAAATGCACTGGAAAACCCTGCTCGTTCTGCTTTCTTTCTGTTTGCTTGACATGGTTTTGGAAGGCAATCAAACATCCAGCCTCCCAAAAAATGCCAAAATTTATATAATACTGACGACTCGTTTTACACTGAAGCAGTCTTTACAAACAGTAACAGTGTGTTAATTCACAATGAACGTTGCAAAAATAGGTTGATTAATAAAAATGTGGAGGTTTTATGTCACAAAACCATGATACGAATATGAGGCATGCAGTAGTGGAGCACTTCAGATATTTTGAGCACCTGGCGTTTTTTTTAACGTGCACCTAAATCTAGGCAGATGGGCCTCAAGCGTATTGCATCCATTGATATGCAGCCGGGATTCAATCCCCTACGTTCGGGCCAGCAGTTGAGCACCGTAACCACTAGACCACTGTGACGGGCCACGAAGGTTGAAGCATGCATGAATTCAGGTGCTCGCCAAGTCCAAAAGATTTTCAGCACCCAGGGGCTCTGTCACTTTTCAATTACAAACCTCTGGTCATGACTGTTGTGCCACTGCAAAGAACTGATGATGTCAGCTATTCACAGGAATAAAAGATACATTGATGAAGTGCTCAGCTCTGTGAGGATTCCAGAGGGGTTTGTGCAGAAGCTGCGACTCGGTTGACATGCATGTTAGTTTGAAATAGAAGCATGCATCCATACTCACTGAAACTATTCACAACGTACTGTTTGTGTAGAGCAACTGTGTTTCTTGTTTAACTAAACTCTGCAAACTCCGACATTCCACTTCCTGAACCAACGAATGACAAGCGATGCAGTTCTAGTTAATGACACATTATGATGAAACTGTGCAGCGTTCCCCATCTGCAATTTAAGTACTGCTCAGAAAATCTTCTGACATTGTGATGGATCCAACATGATACCTGGTAGAAAAATAATAGGGAAGCTGCGTTCAACTTTGCACTTTACTCTACTTATTTCTTTGATAAGATGCTTATCTTCGTGTATATTTCATGTTACCTTGAGTATTTCGCACCACTTCCAACTTGACTAATGACCTGTGATCATTCCTGTTGTTCACCAGTCACAACCACAATGTTTCCACAAATTTCAAAGGTCACCTCTGCAACTGAGTCTAGACCATTCGTCGTTGTGTTTTTCTCCCTTTATTACTTGAAAATTAAAGCATCGCGTGTCTTGTTCACATCACGTGAGCTTGCCTGCAACACATTTACCTGGAGGAAAACATGATCAGGGATAGCTGAGCCAAACGGTAAATTTGTCTCACTGCTTTTACAAAATAATATGCTGTAGCACTGCAGCATATTATGACATTGATCTACTTATGCTCCATGGGTTCGTCTACATGAGCCAAAGGCTATGACTGTTAGGTGCACTTTCTGTGTACATATATGCAAAAGTATGTGTGTGTGTGTATGTGCAAAAGGGAGTGACACAACGCAGGGCAATAAAAAAAAAGTACAGGAAAGGGTGTTTTTCCTATACCCCTTGTTTTCTTCGGCTTGCGTTGCGTCATTATCTTTTGCACAGTATGCACCAACCATTCGAACAACTTGTTTTGTTATGATATATTTCAATGCGCGGGATTGTTTCGCTTCATGCTGCTAGTCATAATCTGTACAACTCGTATGTGTACACTTATTTACGCTGATGTAGCACTTTATATGCTTACCCTGCTTATGTGATTGTATTATGCTGTATTATGCGTTTTCGTATCCTATTTATATTGTACGCGTGCTCGATGTACGCATCCTGTATTCAGGTTTTACCACAGCAGTATTTCCAATCTTTTTCGTTTTCTTTTGTTATTGTTACCGATATTATAGCCCAAATATTGCCTAAACGTGCAGCAATTTACGTTTCCTCAATAAATGTCATGTGAAGAAAGTTATATGCGCTTTTTGCTTCTCGAGCGAGCGCCGAAAGCGGCTGCTATGCAGCTGCGACGGCGGCCGCTCGCCACCATTCGCCATGCTACCACAGAGGCTACAACGAAGCAGAAAAACGACTACACACATACGTACGTACATCGGCAATAAAGAGAGAAGGACAGTGCAGTAGCAATTAGTGCGCAAACGCTCGAACCGACGTCGCGGCCGCGGGGCCGGCGGCACCACGAGAGAGGAAGCGACCGCGAACGGGCGCGGCCATATTGGATTTTTTCCTTTCGGATTGGCTCGCTCCAGCAGAAATCCAAAATCCAGTCAATCCCCGCCGCTCCCAGGAACCGCCACCGTCGCCGGAAGCGGAAAAACGTTCCCACATTGGCCCTATGGGTGTGTCACTCCACTGACGAGGGGGTCCATGTGTAGTGAAGTATGTGGTATAGTAGAGCTGTTGGAATTCGTGGATGCCTCGGTCATCTCGTCGACAAATTGTCTGTCGACAGAGCCGGCGGCATGTTGGAACCTGAAGCCACCCTTCGCGTTGGTGAGGTGGAGGCCGTCGAGGCTGGTAGGTCTGGATAGTGCTACGCAGACCAACATCAGTAGCTGGTGTTTGTCGTATTCGTAGGCTACCTGGGCGTATGTGGCCTACGTAGCCTATCCACAAAGCGGGCTGTCAATCAATCTGGCATCATCCTCGGTCGGCATGAGGCCATCGCCCAGCTTCGTAAGAAATGAAGAGGAGACTGCGTCGTTCTGGCGGACGAAAGGCACTTTACGGTGCGGTGATGTGGATATCATATGTAACTTTCGTTAATGTATTCCTCTGGGTTCGAGGAATCCTTCAATATATCTTGCTCAATCATAGGAATACAAATGTAATCTTTATAAGACTGCTCTAAAAGCGGAGTCAACACTGGAACTACAGACGTTAATCTGATATTACGCCTGCATCGTAGGAGTACAGATCGTAGGAGTATCATGTAGTGTTGATTGCGTTTTTTTAAGATTAGACAGCCAGCACCACAACCACAATTGACGTTGCACCGATATAACGCCTGCATATGCTGTTTTTCCAAACCAGTTTATAGGCCTGGCGTGGCTCAGTGGTAGAATATCTGATTGCCACGCAGAATGCTTGGGTTCGATTCCGGCTGGGATCCTAATTTTCATTCTTTCCATTCGTTGAGTCAACGCTGCCGATGTTGGTTTTCCTTAACAATCTAGCATTTAAGTTAACAATGTCTCTCCTCGCTGTTCCTGGGTAGATATAAACTGTCAATCACCTGTGGCGCATACCCGTACCCCGCGGCCCGTGGTAAACGGGTATGTGCCACACGTGTCTAGTGGAAAGGGTTTGACGACGTACGCGACAGGATTTTATTGTTATTCATGTCCTGAACCGGCAATCATATTCGTCAAATACTCTTACACTCCCATGCAAATTTTGGTCTAAACCAAGTTAAGGAGGCGATCATGAGAGCACCCAGACGTAGGCGGCTAGATAGATAGATAGATAGATACGTAGATAGAAACGCTCAAAGTGCCAGAGGTTCGCTAAGAAATGCTTCGCATTTAAAAGGCATATGTAATCAAGCAACGACGAGCGAAATTCGAACTCAGACACGCGCAAAACCACTGATCTGTCCCTTACACACAAGTCGCCTTTCTTCTTTGTCCAAAAAGCTTCCATTAATTCCCGGGCCAGAGCCAGAGGTTTTCAAGCGTTTCCGTTCTTGCCAAAAGCTCAGATGCTCTGGCCCGGGTATTAATGGAAGCTTTTTGGATAAAGAAGAAAGGCGACTTGTGTGTAAGCGACACATCAGTGGTTTTGCGCATGTGTGAGTTCGAATTTTGCTCGTCATTGCTTGATTACATATGCCTTTTTATTGACCTCGTGTTTTTTTTTATGTGTAGTGACTAGCTGATGCAGTGCGGTGTGCGCATGTGTGGCGCGGCACATATATTTTCTGCGTTTCTTCTGAGAATAAACCAGTTGCGAGTGACGTTCTTTCCGTGTGCGTCTTCGTCCTTCTTTCGGTGTTTTAGGCGTCTAGTTTTTTCCCTCATTAAGAACGTCTCTGCACGGTGTAAACTCTACTAGGACACCTACTGGAAGTACAGATGCTACTTAGCCACAACGCAAGCAATCACAATTTTGCCATGTAGCGAAGTACTCCACTACGCGTCTCTTATGCAATACGCGCGCCGATGGAGCTGCTTTGTTCGTGCTGTTCCTGGTGATGATTGTGAATTATGGCTGAACCACTTTGTAACGACGGAAATGCTCTTCAACCGGCCACTCATTGCGCAGTTTACATGTTCTGACGTCTAATGCGATTCTGTGCTTCTACCACACCATGTTACTTAGAACTGTTAACGTGACGCTCCGTCTTATATACAACCAGTATAGAGTTTATTTCTGAAGAAGTTTCACGTAGTTGCGCGGGTGTGCGTGTATGAATTATTTATTGCTGTAAGATAGTTTTAGGGGCGTAGCTCCTCTTAGTCTAACCTTGTCACGTCTCCGTTGTCCGGCGTAAACGGATCTCCCGTATGATGCAATAGATGGCGCTGTCTCCTAGAAGTACATACAAACTGCAGTTCAGGGACGATATTCTAGATGGCGCTGTACACAATCTGTGTCGTCATCACCATTTCTCGTCTCATTTCTTAGATGGCGTTGGTCCAATAGAATTGTGTGCAATATGGCGCTTGTGTGAATCGACACTAGATGGCGCTGGAAGTGCCGCTGCTCTCCGATTAGCTGCCTCGTGGGCCTGCGCGGGGAGCGAGCGCCTCTCATTCTCCTGGATCGTCGCCGTACGTGTCGGATCGTTGGGGGAGCATGGACAATGCGCAGCGGCGGGCGCTCGCTTGGCGGCAGCCAGGCGGATCCCGTGACGGTGCGCGCCAAGGACGCCGCTGCGAAACGGGCTCAACGAGAAGCGAATCCCGAGACCATGATTGCTTCAGGAGCTTCGCCCAAGCTCTTCATCATTCACCCGTGGATATGCTGTAATTTTTTTTCTTTATTTTGGAGGTTCAGTACTCATATCCATCAGTCTTGCTTTTTCGAGTCTGTGCAGGCCAATAAGGAAAACAAGGTCGTGGGGCAAGAATTTGTCCTGTCCTTTGTCCCGACCAAGTACCTGATATTGAACGTTCTAGTGCAACTCTCGGCTGCTTTCATGTATTTCATTTGTGTCCAATATGTCTGACTATTAATTCTGGCAATGTGAACGTAAGCGTAAGCTTTCCTTCCCAATAATAAAGAAAGAAATAGTGGCGTCGGCGTGAGGTAGAATATTTGATGTCCACGCTGAATGCCTGAATTCAATTCCCAGGTTGGGCAACTCTGTGAAGTTTTTCTATGATGGCTTTGCTTTGCCCGTATACAATGCACCGCGCCAATTTCACAGATGCGGCATGTACGCTTGCGCGTAAAAGCGGGTTGACGAGAGAACGAAGTGGAGGACAGAAGCTCCTCTCGGTTGTAAGCATCGGGACAACCTGTTACAAAATGACGTAACAATGAACGTACACGTCGTTGTTTGAGGGTTCATTGTTTTTTTTTATGTAATTTATGTCGGGCTTGCTGTGAACCCTGCGTAGTGACCTGTTTCCACATCCTAATGATGAAAATAGAGGAACTTCCGGCCACCGCCACCTGAGCGGAAACGTGATGCATGATGTTATATCACCGCGTAAAATGTAAATGTCAAGGAGAGTTCTGCCTGGTGTTGAAAAAGTACCACTATTTTGTCAGTTTCAGTGGTACACGTGTGTGTTTGCAGTGTGGGTATTGGCCTAATTACGGTTTTTTCACCGTAAGTACTCAGAATTCGTTTCCTCTCTGCTGTTCAGCTGAAGACTATTGATTATAGTGTAAACAGTACAGATTGCTGAAAGCGTATTTCGTTTTTGATTAAAATTGCAGTTTGTCCTGCGCTGTGAACGCACAGAGCGCAAATAACTATGGAGGAGTAGGTCTGCCATTTGCCCGGGAATCGGAAAGGGGAGGAGGGTAAAAGGTCATGTTGTTCTCGACCGTGGGAGAGGAGGGGCCATGCAGCATTAACCGTGGATCGAGAGTGACGTACGCAAAATATATCTCATTGTTTTTACCGAAATTTCGGAGTTTGGGCAAGGTTCAATTAAGTGTTCTACTAAATGCTTAGAGGGGGAGAAAAAACATGTTTATTTGTAACCGGCCACCCCTCCTTGATTTGTGGACTCGCCCCGGTTTCTCGCTTCACACAAGCCAGCTGGCAGGTGTATTTTCAGGTGCGCACTCATTTTTGTTCTGTTTGCCTTTCGAAACTGTGAAGTGCGCTTGAAAATGCTCCACATGAAGCGAACGAGAGTGCGTGACAGTTTAAGGGCGTAGCATGACATTGGTGAGTCTCGAACGTTCTCGCTCGTCTAGACGCCATGCCTTCCTTTGCGCTATCGGCTGTTTGTTTCACGGTACGTACGCACTGTGGCGATGAAATTAGTGCGATCGCACACGCTGTCGTACTTTCCCATGTAATAAACGGCGTCCGTATGTTGTCTGTGTTTTTAGATGGAGACGTCACGAAACTGCGAGAAGGGACGGGACGTGTTTCTGGTTACGCATAGGGTGTTCCGAAAGAGTTATACTGTGGTAGTAAGCTTACTGTCGCGCGGAACGGGTTGTTTAATGTCGCCGATGTGTTATACAAAACTTGCCGACGTGCACGACGCCGGGGGGCACGGTAGCCTTGGTTACAGTGGTCATGTTAGGCTGCCTCGAGATACGAGTGCTGAAGCTAGCAAAACCTCCGTTATGGCATGACTCTTTCTTGAGCGCCATTCACTATCTATATTTGGATAAATATGCAACAATTTTACAAAAAATGAAATCATATAGCAGTGCTGCTTTGTCCTTGCTCTGTGTTATCCTAATCACAAATAAATACTTCGTGTATGTGTGTACATAAGTGTTAATTACGAAGTGCAGTAAATTAGAAATCCAGACTTGTGCATATGTGTCTGTTCAGAAACGTGAAGGTGAATGCGTTTATTGCATTTGCGCTGCCGTTGCGAATGTTCCTGTGCTCTTGGCAGGAACAGACACGCAAAAAAATTCAAACAGTGACGGATAGCGCCGCTGCACTAATTGAATCTAAAGTCCAGAGCGTTGGGAATGTACAGGTGGGCAGATTGGGCTGAAGCGCGGAAGCAGCTTGTTGACCCGAAAGAAGAAAGACAAACTGGGAACCTAAAGATTATGCTGTGGGTAAATACAGCACGATGACGCTACGCAAAAAATTGGTGAGGCTAGCACTCACTAAGTGGCACAAAACTTGAAGTAGCGAAACTGGATGATTATGATGTCAAATTTGGTTGCTTCTAGGTTGTTGCTAGGCTTTAGCTAGGTTAGTCACGACACGGATGTGCAAACTCTAGAACCGAACGTTCGCATATTTCATAGATCTACGGGCACGTCGTCGTTGGCGTAGGCGTTCCACCGCGTCGTGGTCTTCTCGCAGCTGCCGTTGCCTTTCTCGTTCCCTAGTATGGCAGCTTCGCACTAGTCGTGCGAAACTTTTGTACTTTTTCATGCCTTTATTTCCATTATTTCTCTCCCGCTTTCTATCTTTCTATATCTTTCTCTCTCTTAGTGAACCAGAGGTGAATAGTGGAATTTTCTCCTACTCAGCATCCTATCTCTCCTCCTCATTCTCACTTCCCTTTCCCACTCCATTGCTACACTATAATATACAAGGCTATGCTATGCTCGGCTAGCGTGCCTGTATAGCCGACATGTTAGGATGCTTGCCTTCGGATCGAGGATAGAGGGGTTCGTATCCCGCCTCGTTTTTTTTCGGCAAGCATTTTTCTCCTTTTCTTTCTTTATATATTTGTTTTCGTCTCTTTGCGTCTCTCTTTCTTTCTTTTTTCTTTCTTTCTCTCTCTCTCTCTCGCTGTCTGCACTCGTTCTCACGGTTATTACAGGCTACGCCGTAGCGGTACCCGTTCATGACGATGATAGTTTTCTGATAGGCCGCACGCACAAATTACGTCTAGCTTAAACAGCTTCGCTGTTAAAAAGAAAGGAAGGTATGCATAAGCGAAAGCCAGTATGATTTGCAATACAGACAAGTTCATGAAGCGAAGTCGAACCGTTGTCCTTAAAAAAATGGGAGAATGTCATGTTACTCGCAAACATTCCGACAACAAATAAAATTTCTTCATAATGACTGCACAGACGACACACAAGAAGGTAGCCCATTTAATGAGGTTTACATTTGAAAGAACTGTCGCTCTCATAATTGCAACTTTTCTTCAAAATATCAACTGCATTTATACTTAAGGAAAAAGCACCACATATCGCATGTTTTCGGACGCGCACGTTGGGGCACCACTTAATTGTTTACTGCTGTGGTAAGGGTACTGCATTTTTTTTTAGGGGCGAAGCTCCTTAAGGCGACACCCGTCGTCCATCGTAGTCGTAGTAGTGCGTAACCAGTCGTAACGCTAGTACCAGATCTTGACCTCCAAGGTGGTGCCGGTGGGAGATTTTTCCTGTGCGTTGTTGAACAATAAAAAATTCGCAGCGTGCGCGTTAACTAAAAGCCGAATTCCTCTGTCTCTCCCCATTAGCAGCCATTGGCATGTTCCAGTAGGAAACGTTAGTAGAAGTAGAAGTGTAAGTGTTAGCTAAAAGCCGAATTCTTCTGTCTCTCATTCCCATTAGCAGCCATTGTTACCTCCAAGGTAGTGCCTGGTGAGATTCTCCTGTGCGTGATTAAACAATAAAAATTTTGTTCAAAACGCCGTTGATTGATGAAATAAACCAACGAAAGACGCCAGATGTTTTCTATAAGCAAAACGAAAGAACGCCAGATGTTTCTAAAGCAAAACGAAAAGACGCCAGCTGCTTAACGAAAGATGCCAGAAGTTTTCTAAAGCAGTGGTTTTCTAAACAATGAAAATACACAGCGTACATGTAAAATTAAAGTGAGCTGCAAGTCGTCCATAACTCATCGAACCTTTACTATAAACGCGCCCGATCTCACGTCGGTGATGATGTACTGGGCAGAATTCACGGAAGATTCACGGTTTACCGATGAACCTCCGCAGCTTCGGCCCTCATCATCATTCACTCCGTGGATATGCTGTGATTTTTTCCATATACAGCGGCTCTTCATTTTACTGCTATACCCGTGTTTACGTTGTCCGGTCGGCAGATGCTGGATATATTTACTGTCAGCTCAGAGCCGCGCTTACCAAAGAGCCCGCATGCAGTTATCAGAAGGTTCGGGTATGCTCGCACAATATTATAAGTCACACACGTACAGTACATGGGCGTATCTACCGGGGAGAGGGGGGGGGGGGGGCGTAGGCGTATCTACCGCGGAGAACATAGGCGTATCTAGCAGGGAGAAAAGTTAGGGGAAGCGGAGCCCCCCCCCCCCCTTTTCACAATGGTCCCTTGCCGGCTGCGCACTGGGAAACCATGAACTGAGGCGAACTTTTACTTCTACACAGCAATCACTTAATTATACAATGAAAGTTGTCCTGCGCTTCGCTGTGGAGCATGTCTCCCGTTCCTCACGACCACGCACTGTAGGTGCTGTGCGGCGCAGGCCGCCTATGGAACGCTTTGCGCTGGCTGAGCAGGGGCTCTTAACGTCAGAGCACTCTGTCATTATTCTATCCCGCTCTGCCTGGTCTGAAATTTACATAATTGACGACGCAAATACAGGAAGGAAACCAATAAACGTTTCGTGGACCGATGAGACGCTGTTCCTGTTTCGGGAAATTAATTTTCTTATGTCCAATTTGCTATAACTTATTTGCTAATTATGTCCAATTTGCTATAACTCGATGAGTGTGCAGAACTCTTGAATGTTTTAACGCGATAGCCTTAAAGAGCCCGTGTCGCAGAAATTCCGGTGTCGGCGTCGGCATCGTTGGTTGTGAGCGAGAAATCATCATTGTTCGTGATCGCCATGGATGCAAAAATTGCCATGGATGCAAATAATAAAAAGTGCGTACCCGAGGGGGAATCGAACCCCGGCCTTCGGCGTGACAAAGGAGGTGCTCTTTCACAGATCGAAGCCACTGCTTGGAACTGCAATGAAAATAACTTTCTTGCTTCACAGATATACGCGTCGTGTGTAGAGGCGCCACAGCACGAGATGTAATATCGCAGTAAAACGTGGTGCAAGCGTACATTGCCACCTTATGTGAATTGCATAATGAGTTGGTGGTTTAAAGCCGGCCACCCATTACAAGAGGCACACACATCACTGCGCGTATTCAGTTACACACGCGTAGTGGGTACACTGTTGTAAAAGTGATGTTGAAGAGGGCAGTTACCTTTAATATAGGCATGTCGTGTGTGTGTGTGTGTGTGTGTGTGTGTGTGTGTGTGTGTGTGTGTGTGTGTGTGTGTGTGTGTGTGTGTGTGTGTGTGTGTGTGTGTGTGTGTGTGTGTGTGTGTGTGTGTGTGTGTGTGTGTGTGTGTGTGTGTGTGTGTGTGTGTGTGTGTGTGTGTGTGTGTGTGTGTGTGTTGTGTGTGTGGTGTGTGTGTGTGTGTGTGTGTGTGTGTGTGTGTGTGTGTGTGGTGTGTGTGTGTGTGTGTGTGTGTGTGTGTGTGTGTGTGTGTGTGTGTGTGTGTGTGTGTGTGTGTGTGTGTGTGTGTGTGTGTGTGTGTGTGTGTGTGACTGGCATGGTGGCTGGGTGAGTGAACGTAATTCCAAGCGAAACAGAGCGCGATGAGCATGGGGCCGGATATCGCATCGCGTTCAACCCTTGAAGTGCCCCTGACCGCAAAAGTTTTCTTCGCGACTGTTTTACTGTAATTTGTAGATCCTCTAACACATCGTATAATTAATAGTAGCCTCGTTAATTGAGAACAATATTGCGACAGTTAAAACGCCCGCCTAAATACCATAACGAACTAGCGCCCCACAGCGGCGGAAGACCTGAGATCGCGTACTCTCAAGCTTTGGTGTCATTGAACGCGGAGTTTTCAAATCGGGGCCCCGCGCGCGGTAAAGATTGAAACGATGTAGGTGCTTTTGTAATGTTAAGCACGTGCCCCCCACCCCAAAGAAAAAAAAAGAAAGAAAAAGCATTCCTGGCCGAAGCGGCCAGAACTACGTTGAGAGCAGCCCGACAAGAGAGCAAGAGGGTGACGAAAAATAGTCCTTCGCTGCGTGCCTGTCGTAGTACCGTGCGCGCCCCGCAAATCTTCTCGGACGTCCACAATACTCGCTTTACTCGTGGAACGTCGCGCGGGGCCTCGGTCTACGTCATACCAGTGGTGATTTCGCGAGGTGCTGCCAACTTAGATGGGCAATCACGCTTACTTTAAAACAAAATTATCTTAAAGGCAACGTCCGGCACTAATACAGTGAAACATCGGTTTTACGAATACGAATTTTTCTTTAGTCCCGGCCAAGGCCCATCGGCCTGCAATGTAATGGAGTACGGTTGTTTGGAACAAATTTTCATCCCACGACGTTTGATACGAAGGTAAGCTGCCGCGCAGGTACGGAGAGGTGCTGTCGCGGGAGACACGCCAAGCACGTGCGGACGCAGAAAGGCAAGCGCGGGCATGCCAGCCGCACCACCACTTTGTCAGAATCACGGTGTAAGAAAAATACTTTTCTCACACAGTGATCAGATTAAACTTTCAGTGACGCGTCGTAGCCTCCGAGATTGTGTGCGCGAATCGTGGAGGCCCTAATGACCCTCCGTGTGCCTTTGCGTTTAGAATACAAGGCATGTCCTCCATGCAAGCGATGTCCTCGTGCATCCGACACTCTATGAAACGTGCACGAGGACCGAAAGAAGACAAAGCTGGTCTTCCCGAAGGAGCTGGGCCTTACAACGTCTACATGCATGGGACTGTTAGGGACGCGCGTGGTGCGGGCACGGCTAGGAGTGCCTCCATGCGCGCGCCCCCGGCTTAGGAGTTGTGTCCGGCTTTTGAAAGGGAAGGTGCCGCCTCCGCGGCCTTGGCGGCAGCGTGGCCGCCATTTTGAATCCCCCGCCTGGTCACTGGTCGTGGCGCGCGTGCTCTTTTTAGGTCGGGGCTCGTTTCCCTCCAGTTTTATGGCGCTCGCTCCGTCACCATGGCCGGGTGTTTGCGTGCCGCAGTGACAGCCAATTCATTCCAGAAACCGCTGGCAGCTGTATAGTTTTAGAAGATACGAGGTTTCTTTGGACATCAAAAATCAAACGTGACAAGCGGCATCCGAAGAACACATTATGCACTTGCAGCGTAAGTTTCCGGCCGGTATTTCGATGCACATGCAAGGGTAACCTGCCGGTGTTAACCTTGCGTAATATATGGCCACACTGATATCAGCTACATGCTTAAAATGCTTTGGTTCACGTGTGCATGAATCCTGCATTTTTCTTCCCAAACATTCTTTACTGCACTTGGTTGGTCCTGTATCTGCCTTTGACTTTTGCTTTCGCTACTTTTGTGATTTGAAATGTATCATGGAATATATTGTGCGTGTTTGTCTGCAGATCAGATCCTTCTTTTTTCCTAATAATAATTATTTGTGAGAATTTACGTCCCAAGAACCCCGATATGATTATGAGAGGCGCCGTATATAGTAAAAGGCTCCCGAAATTTTGACCGTCTGTGGTTCTTTAACGTGCACCTAAATCTAAGTACGCGGGCCTCTGTCACTTCACCTCCATCGAAATGGGGCCGCTGCGGCCGGGATTCGATCCCGCAACCTTCGGGTCACCAGTCAAGCACCATAGTAAAAACCACGGCGGTTCTTGTTTTTTATATTCCTTTCCGTGTTTCAGTACGCCTTCTGTGCTGGTCTGATTCCCATGTATGTATGTGTCCAGTTAAATGATTCTTGTCCTTCCCTGTTTCTGTGTTTCAAGGTTGCATTTTCGTCCTGTCTTAAATAATACGCAGTTTCTGTTTTTTTAATCATTTACGATCACTGTGAATCGACTAGTGGCAGTTGTGTTTTATTGTGTGATTTGCGTTTTATTTCTGTAATTGCTTCTGTCAGCGCAGCATTAATGCGCACAAATAAATGGCCTGTACACTGGATATTACACGCCCGCACACACACACACACACACACACACACACACACACACACACACACACACACACACACACACACACCACACACACACACACACACACACACACACACACACACACACACACACACCACACATTCAGTATCTTATTTCTTTCAGCAAGCATAATTTATTTATTAATAATGTAAGCCCTGAAGGCTCATACAGGAATGCGCATACAAACAGTTCTCGCGAAGCGTCTATACAAAGAAGGCGCATGAAAACAACAAGACGGGGAAGCATTGTGTACAGTAGACACGCTATGTCAGTAAAAAATACGAGAAACAAAGTCAAGTTGTACAGTGAGTACGTCATGGAAAACCAGTTAATGAAATAAAAACTCACAGGCTCCCTTATGCGTACGCTTAAGACGGCTCGAAAGCGAAAGCCATCTTCTTCTCAGTTTTTTGCGCACAAAGCGCGGTTTTGCATTGCCTCCAAGATCGGAGGCACCTCACCTGGTTTTGCACTGCCTCCGTGATCTGCCCACTTTTGACCAAGCTACGATGTCATGTGATAACGGCATCATATGACGTCACGCCAAAATTTGTGAAGCCATGATGACGTCTATGGTGACGTCATCAAGTGACGATTTTTTCGTCCCTCGTCCTCAACGTCGTGGTATGCTGACGCCGTAGACGCTGGACGCCGACGGTCAAATTTCGCGTTTGATGAGGCATTTAAGGCTTTCGCTTTAAAAATACGTCCGCCACGGTGGTATGGTGGTGACGGAGCTCGGCTGCTGACCCGAAAGTCACGGGTTCGATCCCGGCCGCAGTGGTCGAATTTAGGTCGAGGCGAAATGCTAGAGGCCCGTGTACTGTGCGATGTCAGTGCAGGTACGAGATGGTCAAAATTCATGGAGCCCTCCACTACGGTGTGCCTCATAATCATATCATGGTTCTGGCAAGTAAAACCCCAGATATTATTATTAATAAAAGAGACAAATAACCGACGCCGTGCATCTGCCGCACAAAGTGTAAAACAGTATTGGAAACACTCAATATTATGTGCATGCAATTGGGCATGCGAGAAAACCTGCAGATACAGAAAAAGAAACTGCAGATACAAAAAGAAGGAAAAACGCACTGATACTGCGCGCATGCAAAGTTTTACGGCATACTACTCAACAACGTATTCATCGTTTTGATAAGGACTCAAGGTGCAACTCGAGTGCCGATACAGTAGCGGCTACAGATTGTGAGCAAGAAACAATAATGATAAAGAAGCTTTCGTTTCATTTTAGCAGGATAATCGCACCATACTTCCCCTCGGCCCTTTATTCTGTGTACAATATGTATGCTGCCATTTATAATAAACGAGTAAATTGTTTGCAAACTTAGCAAAATGAGCCACCTTAATCGCGCTTAGGTAGCTTCGCAACACTAAATTGTGTGTGTTCAGATACATATACTGCTGCTGCTGCTGACATGTATACAAATACTTTAAACGATTGTTTGTGTATTTGGAATGCAGAGCTTACGAGAAAATTAAGTAAGGCTTTAGACTTTGTCGTTTCCGGCGTAAGGAAGAGGATTGGCTTTCAACATAACGGTGTCTACGTCTACCTCTAGCGCATAACACATGCACAGGCCGTCAGCTTACATGAATTACATGCTTCCTTAATAAACATTTAGGCAAAAACAGCAATAAAAGCTGCCCAAGCCTCAAAAAAGAAAAGAAAAAGAGAAAGCTCACTAGCGTGCACTAATTTCGGGACGTATCCGCGCACCGCAAGCGCTTTGTGTAGCGCGTTTCGCATGCTGCCGAGCGGCGGCGGGATTCGCAATGGCGGCCGTCGTAGCAGACGACGCGCCTGTCCTCACCCTCAGCGGAGCGCGCGGGCATCAAGGCACCCTAGGCACGGCCGTAATTATCTCGAAAACCGTCCCCAACACCATCGGGATAAGAAAATAATAGCGTAGGACCGCGGTTGTGAAATTTTCTGGCCTTCATCTAACGCGTCAAAGCACTTCTTAAGTCACTTTTGCCGCTATACAGCGTTGTAATGCGAAAAAGTATATTAAGATTTGGAAGTGGCTACTAGCTGTCGCGGGTCACAACACACCTGGTTCGATAAATACACACGCGCGCACGGTTAGTATATTTACGAGTGCAGGTATGATTGCTGACGTCTAAAAACTTCACTGGTAATCATTCAGAGCTGATCGTGGTTTTGCTGCGGCCCTGAAAAAGAATAAATGAAAATGTACGCCAGCTTTCTTTTGTGGCATGCTAATTTTTCATACTTTCTGCTTATACAAATATCGGATGATGCGAATATTTTTGGTGATCCCGCGAGATTGGTATCACCGAGGGTTTACTGTAATCGGTCAGAAGTGCCCAAGTATACAGGACAATCAAACAACACAGGCATTTGAGGTTTTAATTTTTGTGTCAGGGGTCCTTTAAAGGCGAAGCTTAAGCGTCCTCCCAATTTTTTGTTGGGCCGCATTGGAGGAGCTAAAGAATGTTTCCGCTTGAGTTTCCGATTAATCTGCTTCGCCTAGCCAACGTTTTTAAATTATTTAATTTAAAATTGGTCTTGCTTATCATATGGTAGCTTGCAGCGATCGCGGCGGCTTGGAACAAGGCAAGGAATAAGGCAGTGGGCTCGAGTACATTGGGAAGCCCAGCTTTCAAGCTTGTCCCTCAACTTGATCTATCGTACCAGGGAAATGGTGAAGGTCCACGGTTTTCTCGACTAATAAATGTTGGGATTTAACGTCCGAAAACCACGGTATGATTATGAGAGACCCCGTAGTGGAATGCTCCAGAAATTCCGACCACCCGCGGTTCTTTAACCTGCACCTCAATTTAAGCGCACGCGCCTCAAACATTTTCGCCTCCATCGAAAGTGCGTCCGCTGTCGCCGAGATTCGATCCCTTGATCTGGGTTTTCTGTACTAAAGAGACTGAAGTGACAGCCGGGCTAGTTGGTCTTGAGTCATATCGAATTGACTTGTACAAGGCAAAATACAACTCAGACTGCAAAGACGCACACACGCGCAGCGCTGTTTATTTCTCTCTTTCTCTTCCTCTCTCTCAGCAAGGATGACTTCACAGAGTTGAAAATGCGCACAAACAGCTCAGCATCAATATACTATAACTGACATGGGCGGAGAGTTTTCATTTTACCGGAGGGGGCGGGGCCCGACTTGCTCTTCCACATTTCTCTCTCACTCTCCCCAAATATATATATATATATATATATATATATATATATATATATATATATATATATATATATATATATATATATATATATATATATATATATATATATACAGGGTGTCCCAGCTATCTTTAGCCAAGGGTTAAAAAATACAATATTAGAGGCAGGCGAGTGAAATTACTTGCAAATTGCTGACAGCCACCTTGCGCACTACAGGCAATTTTTTGTTTTGTAATTAACTAATTTGTTAATTAGGACGATTTAACTAAATTGCTAAATATTGATTTTAGGCAAGAAATGCTGCTTGCAAAGTTCGAGAGCGTCCTCAAAAACCCCAATCGCATCATTTGCGATAAAGAAAGTCTCACGTATACCATTTTTTCCGAGCTGCAAAGAAAGCCGGCGAAATACAAAAAGAACCACGTGACTAGCGCGCTCGCGCGCCGCGAGGATGCTGCCCTCAGCCGTGGTTTGAGCGAACGAAATCAGCTGCGGCGCGACTCGCCGTCTCCGTTGCAGCGGTAGGCCGATAAGTTAAAGGTGGTTTCTTGGCCCGCGCTCGCTACAACTTGCACCGTCACGCGCGCAGCTGGCTGGCAACGGGCCAAGAAACCACCGCCCACTTATAGGCCTACCGCTGCAACGGAGCCGGCGAGTCCCGGCCGCAGGTGATTTCGTTCGCTCAAACCTCGGCTGAGGGCAGCATTCTCACGGCGCGCGAGCGCGCTGGTCACGTGGTTCTTTTTGTATTTCGCGGGCTTTCTTTACAGCTTGGAAAAAATGGTATACGTGATACTTTCTTTATCGCAAATAATGCAGTTGGGGTTTTTGAGGACGCTCTCGAACTTTGCAAGCAGGATTTCTTGCCTAAAGTCAATATTTAGCAAATTAGTAAAATCGTCTTAATTAACAAATTAGTTAATTACAAAACAAAAAATTGTCTGTAGCGCGCAAGGTGGCTGTCAGCAATTTGCAACTGATTTCACTCGCCTGCCTCTAAAATTGTATTTTTTAACCCTTGGCTAAAGATAGCTGGGACACCCGGTATATATATATATATATATATATATAAGTGTAGATATAGTTCAATGGGCCAGTTCTTCTCGAGTAATGGGTATAATACAACGGAGGCGTTGTCAACAGTGATATAAATTTCAGAAGGACGTTTTGCTGGGCGAGTTGGTAATATTCCATTATTAAACTTAGCGCAAAATAACACGGACAGAGTGAAGTGGTAACATACACAGCGCAGCGCTGCGCTGTGTATGTTACCACTTCACTCTGTCCGTGTTATTTTGCGCTAAGTTTAATAATGGAAGTGATATAAATATTTATTTCCCAACAGTTTCGGGAGGGGGCCTCCCTTCCTCGGAGGATGAGTTAAAACTCCCCCGAGGAAGGGAGGCGCCCTCCCGAAACTGTTGGGAAATAAATATTTATATCACTGTTGACAACGCCTCCGTTGTATTATACCCATATATATATATATATGTATATATATATATATATATATATATATATATATATATATATATATATATATATATATATATATATATATATATTTATAGAGAGAGAGAGAGAGAGAGAGGAGTCTATGATCCGTAAGTGGGAGAGACTAGATTTATTTTTCAATTTGCACATAGTCATTGCGCCGCCTCGTAACTATTGGCTCAAAGCGAAAAAGGTCGCGTAGGCTGCTACTCGTTGACTGCATCGCGTAAAATAGATTCCCGTAATGCGTGGGATCTGCCGAATATGCACCAGACAGGAGAGAGTAGGCTAATGCTGGCACTGGAAGCTTTAATTATGCCAGTGAATTCAATTCAAGATAGCTGAAAGTAATTCTCAGATGGTAGCAAATACCATTTGCTACCACTACACCTTGTGCAAACCTGCGGTTACGAATCTTTCCGCCAAAGGTTGTTTTCTGGGAGAGTAATTGAGTTGCTCATTGGTGACCGAACTCGTAGTAAAACCCTTTACTGATAAATAAAAAAATGCGTACCGTCTTTTCTCGGCACTTTTATAGGCAGGCATGTCGAAGGGTACCAATATGTAGGCAACCAAAAAATTACCCGTTTTTTATTGGCGAGTAAGTTTGTGCGAAAGCATTCACTGAATGACTGTGTCGGGATTGCTTTGTATTCTCAGGAGCATTTTTCTGTTCTCAAAACCATTCGCTACGGGGTTCAAGATAATTAGAGTGCAGCTCTTAGGCGTCCGTTCCTGTGTTGAGCGGCATCGCCGTTGGCGTCGGCGGCGTAACCGATAGCGCGAACGAGGACGAAAGAGAGCGAACGTGGAGTCTGTCGATATCACGAGATACTGGCCTCTAACCTCGCTTTCTTCCTACATCGCGCGCGCTGGCCCCTCGGTCGGAGCTCGTGGAGGCTCGTGGAGCAGGGCTGGCACATGCACTGCGACTGGCTTCGCTTGTCGTAACGGGGCGGTCGGCGTTTCGCTTGGTTCGCGACACCTGCAATGTACTGAGTAGTGTGCATAGCACTCGAGCGCTGGCAGTGTCTGTGGCAATATGTAACGAACGTTACATTGCTACAACTGCGGATAGTCAAAACTTCAAACACAGGTGGCGTTGCCCGAACACGAAGCTGCGCTCAGCGTATGAGACAGTATCGTAATCGTCGGTGAATTTTTTATCTTGTCATAGCTTAAGTCGTCGCTTCAGTTATTCATCAAAACAACGTATTCTGCACGTACAAATTCGTTTCAGGGGATTTTCCACTGAATGTTTGACTTGTCAATGGCCCACGAACCGAACTTTAAATGCCTGAAATAAAAAAAGAAGCGGGCATAAACAGCCTCTTGTAAAATAGCTGCGAGACAGGACGGCCAACAGTATGTTGTCAATGGACGGGGACCTAAGCCAAGCTCTTCAAAAATATCCTGGGCCGTCGCCAGGGGGGGGCTTGGCCTCCCATGACGCAGTCCAGGGGGGGGGGTGCAAGCCCCCCAGCCCCGACGTACTCTCCCCCTATGATAACTGAAAATATCTATTATACTCATATGAATTTATCTCACCAGTTGCTGTAAGCGTCCGCTGCCAATGTGATCGGCGGGAAGCCTTCTCGAATTACATTGAGAATTAGACACTGTTCGGCTATCCAAAAAAAAAATGTTTAGGTATCGGTCAGCATAGTAATGCGGTGTTTAGTGTCCGCACACCATTTGAATACCACGAGATTTCACAGATTTGTGACGTCGCATAACAAGCACGCGACTTTAAGGCACACCGAAAATTTTTGACGAACGGCGATGAACCAATGACCAAAAATACGCCGTATAAAATAGCGTACTTCCTTATTTTTCATGTAGTCGTGCTCGAGTGGTCATTACGCAGTGGACAAATGTGGGGTTGTTTGTCGCGTCGCGTTAAGAGCAGGTGCTGTGTGTATGGCCCACAAAATTTCCACCAATCATAAACAGCTAACGACCAATGCGAAAGGGAGAAAATGCGGGTTAGGTTTACGTTATAATCATCCATATTATTTTTTAAAACAAAATTTGTGCTTACACCGTTTGCATAGGCGTACTTACTTGGAGGGGCCGGAGAGCCTTCCAAGCGAAGTAGAAAACAACGCAATACAACGAAGACAAGGACGAAACAGGACAAGCGCTGTTCAGCGGTGGTCCTGTGTCTAGGCGGAAGCATGGCAAAATATGAGATACGCAAACCAAAATATCTGCAAGAAAGTGTAGTACTAATTACGGAAAAGAAAATGTGCAGTCGCTGTTGCCTACAATAAAAAAGCGCATTTATTAGTGAGCAGCTTCTAGACCTTAACGAAATTTCATTGAATGATACAAATCTATACTACAAGGGAGGCCCCCCATTGGCATAATTACATTAATGCATAAAGTTCGACAAAATTTCTGTTGTGTCTAGTTGGTACATAGCCTTTAAGATGAAAACTTCAGCGCTAACCCGGACGGACCACGAAGAATAGATGAGACAAGAACAGCGCCAGTGCATGTCTCATCTATTCTTTGTGGCCCGTCCGGGTTTGCACTGTAGTTTTCATCAAGCATAAAGTTGTGTGGGTAATGTATAAAAAAATGTTGCTTGCAATACTAATGCACAGCACGTATATGTATGGTTGTCCCAGTGTATGCTACGTAGAACTGACTGTAGTTTTTCTGTAATGTTATTGAACACTGCTAACCAAATTCTATCTCTTTGTAGGAAGAATCACAGAGTTGAGTGCGAATGAAGTTCTCTTCTCTCTCTCTCTCTCTCTCTCTAAAGATAGATAGATAGATAGATAGATAGATAGATAGATAGATAGATAGATAGATAGATAGATAGATAGATAGATAGATAGATAGATAGATAGATAGATAGATAGATAGATAGATAGATAGATACGGCGGGCGGAGTGAGGGAGGCCAGCCCCCCCTCCCCCCACTCCCGAACAAGTTGGTACGCCATTGCACACGTATTTTAAAGTGAAAGCCTTAAATGCCTCATCAAACGCTCATTGCATCAAACTCATTTGCACAAAGACCCTATACAGGCGTCACGTCGGGCAAAGAATCGCTTTAACCGATGTAATATAGCGTGGTATAAGAGTAAAATAACAACCAGTCATCACACAACGCTAATTGCACAGTGAGTATGTGGTTTAATGCTTCCCACCCACTGCAAGCTGCTCAGCCATAATCACGGAGCAAGAGACATTTATGAGCTGCAACTCCGCTGCTTCAGGCGACCAGATAACGTCACATTTCCGGGGAGCCACTTCATGCTGCCGACGTCTGGCGGCACGCAAGTGAATTGCCGCCGTTTCGGTTTCCGAGAGCACCGGCCACACGCGTTCTTCCCACTCCGCCGCAGTCACAGAGCATGAACGCGGAGCGCGTTCGTTTCTCTTGCGCCCGTTTTTGCAGGTTTCAACAACGCGCGCGGGCGTGCTCGCCCTGACGCGCCCAGCCAGTAGCGCCTCTTATAACACGAAAGTGTTTTATGCCGGGGTCCACCACGGCTCTACTGACGTACTTGCGTCACGCATATGACGTTGTAAAATATAAAGAATATCAGCTGGCAAACAAAGAAATCCAGAAGAAAGAGTTCCGTCAACGGGAGTCGAACTTACGACCCCTCGCTCCGCAACGCGAAACGATTCGGCCACAGACGGCACGTTCTTAGCCGTGCTAACGGCGAGCTATTTATATACACCATTTACCGATGGCGATACCCAGAGATCAGTGGCGCTTCAGGCTGTTTTCGATATCACTAGCGACATGGCATGACGGGCTCGAAGAGCGTGCTTTAAAGGTCGTTGCCCCAAGCGGATGAGCGCGTGCCTCTACAGGACGTGGTCGCTCGTGCGCGACTTATTTCGTGGTGGCGGTGGTGTGTACGTCTTGCGCTCTCACCGCAAGTTTGCGTTGAGAGCACGAAGGTCACTTCGCTCACCGCAGCGGCCACTTTTGCGAAAGGAGCGCGTTGCTCACACAGAAATAAGTTACAACTGTGACAGTTAGTTCGCGCTCATACTGTGTATGTTCGTTCCGTGCGCCCTTTGTGTTTGAGCAGCGCGTTGCAGGTTTCGAGCTGCTTGCCGTTCTTCGCGTGACATTACGATTTGTTGCTGTAGCATTCATTCCTTCGCGCTTGGGGAGAAAGAATGCACAACAAACGCTCAACTACGTCTGTGAAGACACGTTTCACTTTCCTGTGATACCAATTCCTATGACAGAGGGATCAGCCATGTTTTTTTTTTTTTTCTTTTTTGGCTGTTGTGGCCTCGCGCCACAAGGCGCCGCCAACTGAAGTGTCTCCGTCGGCGCATTTTGTATTTTTACTTTTTGTGACGTTATCTGTACGCCCGCCGGCGCCCGTTTTAACGGGAGTTTCGCCTCCTAAATATTTCTTCCTCCGTGGCCATAATTCTTCATCGTCATCAGCCACACGCTGCATCAACTAAGTGCACATAATAATGAAGTGTGAGTTTGTCGGCTAGTTGGTTGATCGTATCGTAGGTGAAACACCGCAAAGACCCGGGACAGAAAAGGCACACATACAACACCACGTTGCACATTTGATATCTTTTTTCGTTTTCCTTATTTTTATTCTTTTGTCTGTTCTTGATTTCTTTGACGACGGCTGGTACGTGGATATGTCTTTATTAACGTTGTTCGCCGCAATAAACTTCCGTTGCCAGTCGGCGCTACGTGTGGTTATGTGTGTGTGCCTTTCTGTCCTGGTCTTTGCGCTCTGTCACCTACGATACGCACATAATACCTTACAGATGTGTAGCGGGCACCTCGGTATTCCACAGAAAGATGAATAATGGCGTAGTGGGTGCTTCCCTATTTCATAAAAATCATAACTGATGGCGTAGTCAATACCTTGTAGAAAACCAAAACTTCGAACACAGTTCGCCTTGCTCCAACACGAAGCTGCGCTCAGAATTCGCATTAGGCATTAGCGTAATCATCGGTGAATTTTCTTTCGGTCATTTTTATATATCATAGAGGATGCGGACATGCTATATTTAGAAAACAATTAATTGGAGAAATAATAAGTAATTTTCTGAAATTAACGCTTGAATTCATTACTAGATTACTAGCCCACAAGTGAAATGGATCACATTACTTATTAGAGCAAATGGTAATTTAGTTACTGGTATTTTACTATTCTAACTTGATTACTGCCAAGTCTGGCCTCGAGCCATAAGATGTCCGGCATGTCAATGTTTGCCTGGATTTTCTGCGATAACTGAGAAATATGTGTCTTAGCTGCCGGATCTCTGTAATGCCTGCCTTTCACCTATTCGCAATGCCCATGAACTATAGGTGGCGCGCTGTGCGATTCAAGCTGGCTCCTGGAGGAGGGTCAACCTCTTTGTTAGCATAAGAGCAGGTAGGACTTGCGCATGTACGGCCCATGTCACTTTCACCGGATGAGGTAATGAACTGCACTGAAGTGGGTATCAGGCCAAAATACAAGCCCATACCATGGAAAGTGTGGAATGCTCGCTACCTCATTATTTACCACGGTGTGAGAGGTTATATTTCGGCACCGTTAACGTGCGTCAACGATGCTTTACGAAATCCTGTGCGCGATACAGAAAACGTATGAACTGAACAGCACTTTAATTATACGTACCGCGCCTGCTTGTCGGATTTGCCGTAGTAATAGACCGCTAGCGAGGAACGCCATCGTTAATTGTTGCACAGGACCGCTTTTTTAACGTGACGATGGTTTCTAAACATGTTGCTCCGCCGTCATTACTTGTGTGGTGAGGAACACGGAGTGCACAGTGCACTTCTCTCGAATGTTACATGTTTGATGAGCACCTCGAAACGCATGCGCACGCAAGCTTTTCGCGAAGTCGAAGAATTTCGGAACAACGACGCCGTTCGGACGGTAATGGCCAAATTCATTTGGCAATTCACGCGATTGCACGTTTCGCTTCCACTCATCGAGCTTGTTGGCAGCATGCGGCCACGAAAGTTGCGCTATACGTGCGTCGCATCAGAAAAAAAAAATTATGCTTTTATTTGATCTCAACGCTATTGTACACCAAGTACATTCAAAGTGACTTACGATTGTGAAAAGCTTGCCGTACAGATGGTTACCCAGCAAAGCACGTTAAAGAGAATCGCTGCTGCAGCATCTTCATCGACGCTGTCGCTATCGGTGCCTTCACAGCCTTCAGTGACCAGTGAAAAATCCGCATCGTCAAGGTGCAAGGTCTCTTCGAACATCACTTTCAAAATCAATCTGTATAAATTTCTCCCCCGAGAGCTGCCTCGCCTACTCCGCGTTATGGGCTGAGCATGCAGTTTCTTACACTTACCTAGAGGCAAAACTGGCGCTTAGAGCTGTCGTACGCATGAGAATGCTGGTATATGCAAGATTCAGACTTGGCTCGGATTGGCACCGTTCACGAATAGCCCGGACTCCGAGAAGAGGCATCCGGCTACAACGCGTTCCTTTCGACAAAATGGTTGATTTCGTGCTGAAGGTGCACGTAGTCAGCTGTTTTTCATCATTGCACAGAAACGACTTTTATATAACTTTGAAAAGATATGCATTGATGTACAATTGTACGAAGCGTAAAAAATAACGAATGGCCGCTAAGCTTGGAAAGCGGGCGAGAATGTCAGCGTTCACTCTGCGACTCTTTGTCGTCTGTTTCTCTCTTTCGCTGATTATTAGGCCGCACATGTGAGTGAACTTTTATTCTAGAATATAATACCCGTGAATAAGATACGTTTATAAATGTTTTGTTTTAGAGAAGCTTTATTTGCGCAGTCGTATCCGCTTTTTAGCCGAAGCCTCGCTCAAGAACAGCCAACACAAGCCTCGCAGACAACGTATACCGTCATTCCCATCGCGGCAACGACGCCCCTTAAGAAATTCGCATAGATGGTGGCGCAAGGTTTCAATCTAGATATTATTGTGAGAAACCCTATGGAGCTGAGAGAACACTTTTCTTGCAGTGTGCTGCCACCTATCAACAAAGTACCAAACATGCAGTGCAGCGCTGGCATTTTCGCTCAGCGTATCGTCATTGGTGTCGCGCAATCAACTATGCTAAAATGCACAGCGGTGCTGCCTACGATTGTGTTCGAGACTGCGTCAGAAGTAACTTTTTTGAGCATCATCGACGGGACTGTCTACTTGTCGCTCAGTGGCCATCTGCCAAGCGCGATATGTCTGCGCCGACCAGGCGCATCAGATCAGAAGGAAAAAATTGTAGTGCAAAGCAACACACGGACAAAGAGAACGGTACTGTCCGTGTGTTGCTTTGCGCTACAATTTTTTCCTTCAGAAATCATGAACAAAGTAGCCCAACAAAACGTTTTGCTAAATCAGATCAGTGTTGACTTGTTTAGACTGCGTGAGAAAAGTGCTGGACGTCATGTGGTTTTTGTCATAAAGACCGTTGTTACACTGAAAGAGACGTGAACGTGGCCGTGTGGCTTCTACCTCTTTCAATACAAATAAAAATAAAAGAACGACAACAAAGATGTCAGAACAAGCTAGTGGAACATTTAATGTATCCAAAGTTAGGTGTGAAAAGATCACAAAAATTTCGTTGTCGAACGTGACTTACACAAACGAGGGAACACGTCAGCTTTGCTTATTAAGGTAATAAAGCGAAAAACGAAGGTGCTATCAGCGTTCAGCCGCTGCCTTCGTCGTGGAACGAAACAGTGTAGTAATCTAACTTGCGTCACTGAAGCTAAAAAACAATAAGAAACAAAGCCTCGAGGAAGATTGGACACTAAACAAATATATGGCCTATTCACCACTGCCATAGAGGCGGAGTGACAGCAGCACCCGAATTTCCTCTAGTAAATATTGGAGGATATCCTACGCTTCTAGCAATGTAATACATTCTTTTTTTGTTGTACTCTGCACAAGTCAAGTGCAATATGACATAATTCTTAAGGCGAAAGCTTGTGATGCCTCATCAAATGCGATAATTTATTTTCGGCGTCAACACGAGTCACGCAAAAAGAACATCACGGGGTGACTTCACATATCGCCGAAATTTGTGTTGTCATCGTGACGTCACTATGACGTCATCAAATGACATGGACGTTTTTTTTTGCCGCTCTTGTTTGTTCTATAGAAATCCAAAATTCTGAGGAATAATTACATCGATACCTTGAAGCTTGGTTAAGCACGTTTTACAATTTAAAATTTGGCATACGTCAAGCAAAATGAACATAGTTCCTACGCCTTCCAGGACAGCTAAAATTCGCCTGCAGGGTACACATAGATGTACCCACAATATGAAGCATGTTAGACTCAGTTCCAGAATTTTAAATGAGACCAAAGTATCTGAAATGTTTGAATGAGCAGGCTTGCAACGCCTTCAGTACTCTTAAAGGTCAATGAATGAAGTGAGGTCAGATTGAACCAGCTGCTCACATTCGTTCCCTGATTAAGGGTGCGCCTCGGAATCTCAGGTTTTTGACATGGAGATTAGGAATCTGTCAGGCTTGTGTCGTGTAAGCATTCTTTTAGCAGTCTTTTGTGTCATCCAATTGTCATCCATTCAAATGTCAAATCGCGCAGCCTGTGCACATAATACTGAGTTTGCAGTTCGGGTCAACATTTCCGTTAGTTCTGAGAGGGCACGGTGCGAGGGGTCTCAGCGTGCTTATCGTTCAGTACAAGACAACAAGGCTTTCGACTATCGTTATCGAGGTCTCTATTGCAGGGCCCTCCAGGCGTGGTATCAGCGAACTCTGCCACTGCGTTTCTCCGCTCTGCTTCGCAACGACGAGCGCAGTAGTGTCAGTGATGGGATTCCTGACAGCACTTGCGCGGCGGTACGGGGTTCGGGCCTGTAGCCACCTCGCCGGTCCCTCGTACCCGCCTCTGCGGCAGGCCACCTTGGGGCAAGTCGTCTCGGAAGCAGCCCAGAAGTGGGGTCACCGAGCAGCTGTGCACTTTCCTGCCGAGAACGTCTCGCTCGGCTATGCAGAGTTCCACGAACAGGTATTTGACTTAATTGTTTGCCAGTTCATTAGTATTGGCGAGGGCCTCACGAATAGTTCAATAGCCATATATATCCTCTTGTCCTAAGCAAGGAAAATAAGGGTCGAATAGTCTGAGACGAACTCGACATCCCTGCTGAAACATTCGCTATTTCATTCTAATAATTTTGGTATGTTTTCTTACGGAATGCATATAGGCTCCATATATTTGCTATATCGCAACTCGGTTCTGCGAAATCCCGCAAGGTTGTCAAGCAAGGCTGTAAAGGGCGATATGGGACGGGCAAGTTTCGAGGCGAGAGAAGCTCAGCGCAAAATGGGGTTCGAAGGGAGGCTGAGAAATATATGAAAGAAAGTAGATGGGCAGAGGAGGTGTTCCATTATTTGTATACGAAGAGCGTGGACACACAGGGAAAAAAAAACTACCAGGCTCACTAGTAAATATACAGCTGGTAGTGTAGCGACGTGGCAACAAAGAGCGTTAAGCGAAAAGTCAGAGAGGCGGAGAGGATTTACTGGATGGCAGCTATAGAGAAAAAAAAAAACGGCTTTGAATAACTACCGAAAGGCCAAAAATGAAATACGGAGGAAGGCATTTTACGATAATTCAAGGGGAAGCGCTTTACTGTTTGAAGCGAGATCGGGCTACCTTAGAACGCTTAGTTATAAAGCGAGATTCAGTAAAAAAGAAGAACAATGCACGTGCTGCGGGGAAGATCAGGAAACGGCGGAGCATGTTCTGATTGAATGTGGAGGCGTCCACCCAGGTGTACGTTTGGGCACAAGCCTCATGAAGCCTTGGGTTTTAGAGACGACAAGAGAAAGCTGAACACACCCGGAATTGAAATAAGTAAGAGACGGTTAGAGTATTGGTGGCAGAAAATTAGAGAGAAAAGACAAAAAAAAAAAGATGGTTGATCCCTCCGTCATAGGAATCGGATTAACACGAAAGCAAAGCGTGCGCTTACAGAAGTAACTGAATGTTTACTGTACATTGATATGAGAGAGTTTGCACAATGTATATTGATGTATGGCAGCTATAGCACCGTTTAACATGCATGCACCCACTTTGATGATTGGTGGTACATCTCCATCCCGACGACTAACGTCCGTGTTAAATGATTCAACAAAAACTTGTGGTAGCTATAGTAGTTAACGGTGAAAGCGTAATCAGAGAGCGAGGTGTGATAGCCAGAAGAGCGTCGCATATTGGACGCATAACTTGGTCGCCATCCCGCGGCATGTTAAAATGTGATTGAACACCACGGCCACACTAGAGGGAAACGCAAAGCGCGTCGCGCCGCCCCGGTAGCCCGGCCGCGATTTTTCTCGGGGCGAGCGCGTGAGCGGGGAACGCAGTGTTACAGCCATGGTGAGGCAGGCGCGCGTCGCAGAGCTATGTTTGGTGTGGATTAGCGTGTTGTTATGAGCGACGCCGACGCTGACGCTTTTACGGATGGATGGATGGATGCTATGAGCGTCCCCTTTATAACGGGGCGGTGACATGTGTGCCACCAGGCTCGAAGGATAAAAAAAGAAAAAAAGAAAAAAAACTTCCTTGTTTCATGTTGTCCTAATGCCTTATCTACATTGATTAAATCTATGTTATTATAACAAAAAATATAAATTCACAGTCCATCTCTCTGCCTCTTAAGGCAGAATAACCTTTTTTCCCCCAATTATTTATTTTTGTACTTTATCTCTACTTTTCTGCCACCAATACTCTAACCGTCTCTTACTTATTTCTATCGCGGGCGTGTTCAGCTTTCCATTGTTTTCCCGAAAACCCAAGGCTTCATGTAGACTCGTGCCCACACGTATACCTGGGTGAATATCGCCACATTCAATCAGTACATGTTCCATCGTTTCCTTAGTTCCCCCGCAGCATGTACATAGTTCTTCTTCGTTACTGAATCTCGCTTTATAACTACGCGTTCTCAGGCAGCCCGACCTTGCTTCGAACAGTAAAGCGCTTCCCCTTGAATTATCATAAAACCTTTCCCTCCTTATTTCGTTTTTTCCTTTTCGGTAGTTACTCAGAGCCGGCTTCTTTTCCATCGCTGTCATCCAATAAGTCTTCTCCGCCTCTCTGACCTTCCGCTTAATGCTCCTTGTTGTCATATCGCCCGCACTGCCAGCCGTATATTTACTGGTGAGCCTCCTAGTTCTTTTTCTCCACTGCGTGTCAACGCTTTTTCTATACAAATACCTGAAAACCTTATCTGCCCATCTACTCTTCTTCATTTTCCTCAGCCTCTCTTCGAATCTCATTTTGCTCTGCGCTTCCCTCACTTCAAAGCCTGTCCATCCCATATCACCCTTCACCGCCTCATTTGTCGTCTTCCCGTGAGCGCCCAAGGCGAGGCGGCCCACCGTCCTTTGATTTACATCCATTCCTGATTGCACCTCTGACTTCATGCACACCACTGAGTTCCCAAATGTAAGCCCCGGAACCATCACACCCTTCCACAGCCCTCGAAGCACCTCGTACCTATTGTATCCCCATAAAGCTCTGTGCTTCATAATTGCAGCATTCCTCTTTCCCTTTGCTACCGATGCTTTCTCTTGTACCTCCATATATCTATCCCCCTCATTTACCCATACTCCGAGGTACTTGTACTCGCTTACCCTCGGTATTTTTGGCCCTGTATTAAGACCGTATGGTCTCCGTGATCATTGAATATCATCAATCCACATTTTGTTGCACTAATCCTAGTCCTAGAGCCTCACACTCCCTTCCGCATATATCTGCCAGTCGCTGTATATCATCTTGACTGTCCGCAAATAAGACAATATCATCAGCATAAAATAGACCTGGAAGCTTCTGCTCAACCATCGTGCCGACCTGTTGGCGGACAAATTAAATCCAATGTTTCTACCTTCTAGCGCTTTTTCCATCCTCGCCATGTACAGCATGAATACAGCGGGGACAAAGGGCATCCCTGTCTCAGCCCTTGCTAATTTCAACGCTGTCCTTGCTACTTATTCCTTCCATTCTATACAAACTGTATTTCCTCGGTATATTCTCTCAAAAGCTGTACACAGTCGTCACCTATGCCCACTTCCTTCAATATATCCACAAAATTTCCTGATTAACGTTGTCATACGCCCCGGTGATATCTAGATAAGCTACGTATAAGGGCCTGTTTTCTATTTTAGATATTTCTATACACTGGGTAAGAACAAACAGATTATTCGTCTAACCAGCCTGTCGATTCGAAATCCATTCTGAAGTTCTCCCAAAATATCATTTTGTTCTACCCACGCTTCTATTTTAAATTTTACTGCCTGCATCGCCAACCTGTATAGCACCGATGTAATTGTTAGGGGTCTATACGAGCGAATGTTATCTTTTTTCTCCCTTGCCTTTATAGATTAAGTTCATTCTACTTTTTGCGCCAACTGTCTGGTTATTTCCCTCTCCTGTAAGCACTTTTCTACTGCTTTCAGCAGTGCTTCTTTAGTGTTATGTCCGAGTTCGTTAATGAGGCTGACGGGAACCCATATAAGCCCGGAGTAGTGCGCTTAGATTTTTCCTTCGGCCTTCTTCCAATTGAAATTCTCTAGTACTACATCTTCGTCGGTTGCTCTCCTTTGCGTACTTTTACTCACCGGGGGAATCCCCTGGGGGACCTTTTTAAACGAATCGGTGTTATCTTTCGAATGTAACCTAGCGCTTCATATCCTTCGAATTTATTTCCTCCGTCATCTACCATATGTTGTTGCATTGTGACAGACTTCCTACCCAGCGCTTTTAGGTGGCTCCAAATATCTTAGGCGCGGCCTTCTTCTTTTCGCGAATCTCTGTCATCCAGCGTTCACTTTCACCTTTAATTTTTGCCTCGACTAATTTCTGCACAATGGATTTTGCTCTAAATATATTTCCCATATTTGGTTAACTTCGTCCTGTGGCCGCTTCTCCTTTTTTGCCTGCCTGTGCTCCCGTGATGCCTGACGTCGCATCTCGATCGCTTCCCGGATTTCTTTTGTCTATAAAGACGTTTATTATGTAACCTATTTTTATGTGACCCTCTATTTATGTAATCAACCCCTCCCGTACAGTGTTACGTTGGTGCGAGGGGAATGTCTGGGGCAGCGTAGAACCCCTCGAAGACGCACAAGTTATGACGAGCCCGATGATTCGCACGGCCGAAGTTCGAGCACGCTCAGTGCTGTTTCGACGTCTGGTTCATCACACGCTGACGTATTTGGTTCCTCCATAGCTGACAACCTTACGCAGGTCCAGCGTTCCCAGCTTTTGGACCTGTTGGAAGAATTTCGCCCTTCTTTCGATGTCGCTCAAACTTCTCTCGGCCGCACGTCGGCCGTTACGCATGGCATCGACACTGGCGACCACCTGCCACTGCGGCAACGTCCATATCGCGTACCTCCTGCCGAACGCCGTGTAATCACCGAGCAAGTCGACGACATGCTTCGACGTGATGTCATCGACCCTCTAACAGCCCCTGGGCGTCTCCTGTCGTTCTTGTTGCGAAGAAGGACGGTTCTGTGCGGTTCTGTGTGGACTACAGACGACTCAACAAGATCACTCGTAAGGACGTGTATCCACTGCCGCGAATAGACGACGCGATTGACAGCTTGCAAGGCGCCGAATTCTTTTCATCTCTCGATTTGCGCTCAGGGTACTGGCAAGTACCTATGGCTGATGACGCTCGACCGAAGACCGCCTTTGTCACGCCCGACGGCCTGTACGAATTTAACGTCATGCCGTTTGGGCTGTGTAATGCTCCCGCCACCTTTGAGCGCATGATGGATACCGTTCTGCGCAACCTGAAATGGCACACGTGCTTGTGCTACCTCGACGACGTCGTCGTGTTTGCTCCGGACTTCTCCACGCATCTTCAACGCCTACGGCATGTTTTGACGCGTGTTGAGCGACGCCGGTCTGCAACTGAATCTAAAGAAGTGCCGGTTTGCAGCACGGCAGCTGACAATCCTCGGCTACGTCGTGTCCAAGGACGGAATTCTTCCTGATCCCGCCAAGCTTCGGGCCGTGACTGAGTTCCCCAAACCTACGTCCGTCAAAGAACTGCGCAGTTTCGTAGGACTGTGTTCCTACTTTCGGCGCTTCATTCGAAATTTCGCGACTATCATATCGCCACTGACGAGCTTCTCGGAAGTAACGGGCCCCTCCATTCGTGGTCGTCGGAGTGCGACGACGCTTTCGCAAAGCTCCGTCGTTTGTTGACGTCGCCTCCCATACTACGCCACTACGACCCTGCGGCCCCTACAGAGGTACACACAGACGCTAGCGGTGTTGGCCTTGGCGCTGTCCTTGCGCAGCACAAACCAGGGTTCCCTGAATATGTCGTGGCATATGCAAGTCGTACGCTTACTAAAGCCGAGACCAATTACACCGTCACCGAAAAGGAATGCCTGGCGATCATCTGGGCCCTTACGAAATTCCGACCTTATTTGTATGGTCGCCCATTTGATGTCATCACCGACCATCATGCACTATGCTGGTTGTCGTCATTGAAGGATCCCTCAGGCCGCCTCGCCCGCTGGGCACTTCGCCTACAGGACTACGATATCCGCGTGCTGTACCGCAACGGACGCCAGCATGCTGACGCCGACGCACTCTCGCGCTCCCCCTTGCCTGACGACAATACTTCCAGCTCACTGTCTCCCAATGCCGTTTCGTCTATCGACATTCAAACCATCGCCACTGAACAGCGCAAGGATCACTGGATTGCCTCACTGATAGCCTTGCTGAGTGATCCATCGGCGACACCATCCACTCGCGCATTGCGTCGTCAAGCGCACCATTTCGCCGTTCGCGACGACCTCCTCCACCGACGCAATTACGGCGACGGCCGCCAGTGGCTACTCGTAATACCCCGCACCTCCACCAAATTATAAGACGTTTATTAGCGGGCACTCGGCGACGATAAACGACTGCGACAGTCAAGGCGGGGTGCCGACTCTGAGCGCGAGGAGCGTGCTGTCCCAGAAGAGCGGAAGAGGACGACCCACTAGTACGCGCTCGAGAGGGCGACCCATTAGAGGCTTCCAACGCTTCGCTACAGTTCCACCAACTTTTGGCTTTTTCTTTCCTTTCCAACAAATAGTTTTCTTCTCTGATTCCAGTTCTTCGTGATTACATGTAGCAGCTCACTATACTTCCAGTCTTCGCCTGGTAGTCGTCTACTTTTTCCTCGACTCTTCGGCTATATTTGTTATCTTGTTTGTCATTTAGATACGAGCTGCCAAACTTTGATTCATGTTCTTATTTTCAGTTTTATTGTCCCATTTGTAATATACGCGTTTATGATCACTACCCAAGCTGTTAATGCCTTCTTCGTCTATTCTCATGTCTCTAAGTTTGTCATATATTCCTTCTGTCATGAGACAGTAATCAATGCTCGATTGCCTGTTTCCGACTTCCCACGTGATCTGCCCCTCACACTTAGGCCCCACGTTAACTATCTCAAGACTATGTTGCTCGCAGAGATCTAGCAATAACTTGCCATTGGTGTCTGAATATCCGTCAAGGTCATGAATGTGAGCGTTCATGTCCCCTAGAAGGATTATTTCGGCATCATGACCAAATTCTTTAATATCGGTGCTTATGCATTTCACTATCTCCAGATTCTTTTCTCTGCAGTTATTCCCCGTCCACAAGTAAGCTACACCTAGCCACGTTTTCTTTCCACCTACTGTGCCCGAAACCCATATGTGCTCTGAACACGTTTGTTTCACTCTCTCCCATTTTGTTCTGCTATGAATTAGCATTCCAACCCCCCACCTCTCCTTTCTGATGTGAACCTGTTACATCCTTCCCAAACATAATTTTCAATATGTGGTGGCTCTTCCAAGTCTCTAAGGTGTGTTTCTGTAACCGCATAAACACCTATCTGTTCCTTGTTTAACTGTCTCTCAATCTCTAACCATTTTGCCTTTTTTCTGCCACCCTGCATGTTAATGTAACTAATTGCAACACGCGCCTTCTCCCTTCTTTTAACCTTTTCTCTGTTTTTTCGCTATACTACCTGTCAAAGAGTCCCCCTGGTTGTTTTCCTCATTACAAGCTACCTTGGGCACCGAAGGGCCCGCGTGCCCCCCAAAAAAGCTACTGCGCGTCCTGCAAGACGCCAACCCACCTCATGGCCAAGCCTCCTATCGAAGTGTATTCCGTCTCTTCGAAAACCACCTCACCTGTGCACCTCTCTGTTTATTTCCACTACCTCGATGCCTTTCTCTCGACTAATTCGCCATATCTCTTTGTTTGCGACGACCCACGACCGCTCGGTCCGCAACAACAGATGCCGGGCACGCTATCCACTGTCTTTTTATTTGTCGACGCTTGGTCAGAGGTCGCCACCTCGCGGTGTGTTAAGGCATTGACAAAATTCAACTTCCATTGAAAACGCGCCGAATGGGACGGACGCTTAAACGTGTTTCAGGTGCTAGTCGCGGAGGCCACAGCATTGACGAATTACTTTACCTTAGCACTCCCAGAGGTCAACACCACCCCGCCGACCGGGAGAGTGGTAGATATAAAAGGCGCGTTCGTAAAGCCTCCAGAGTGTGTGACCGTGGTACAGTGGATAGCGTGCCCGTCATCTGTTGACGCAGACCGAGAAGTCGTGGGTTCGATGCCTGTTGACGGTAGCTCTTTTTCTTTGCCATCTGATTGTGTATATTTTTTCGACGTCATTTCCGTGACGGGATACGTCACTGAAGTCTTGGTGGAACCCCGGCATAACACTTTCGTGTTAAAATAAATATTGGCAAAAGTTAAGGAGGATGGATTTAATTGAAGTAGAGGCAATTAGGCCAACTTAAAGAAAAAAAAGGAAAAAGTCTTTTTATTTGTCGAGCCATGTGGCACACTTGTCACCGCCCCGTTTATAGGGGGACGCTGATAGCATCCATCCATCCATTCATCCGGGAAACTGACAACCACTCGTTTGTAGCACAAAGCCACGAGGAAAATCGATTCGGATTTTGCAGAAAGAAAGAAATTTAATCGTGATAAGAGATCGAACCCGGGACCAACGCCTTTCCGGGTCAAGTATCTTTTTAATAACCCCTCGTCACCTTGCGGGATTCGGCAGAACTGATTTGTAGTATAGCAGATATACGGAGTCTGTATGTATTTCGTAAGAAAACATACAAAAATTTGCAGTATTCTGTGTGTATGCGCTTCGAGTTGTTGATCGATTCGCCCTCGCGCTGCCAATTGCTAGCTTCCTGGTTAGGTCAAATGGTAGAGTGACCGCCCCGGAAGAAGCGTTGCTCCCTGGTTCCATCCCCAGACCAGGAGGAATTTTTCGCTCACTAACGAGCTTTCTTTTTGAGAAATTTGTACGGATTTCCTTGTGGCTTCGTGCTACAAACGGGTGATTGTCACTTTCTCTTCTCATATATGCTACATATTTTTTTAAAGAATCTTGCGGAAACATATGGTATTACTGGAATAGAATACCGAACAGCTGCAGTGAACTAATGAACCAAAATATATTAAGAAACCAGGATAAGCGTAGATGATCAAACAAGAAGAGAAGAAACAGTCCACCTTATTTAGGGACTCGTGGAAAGAGTAATGACTTTCTAAAAATCCATGGGTGCTATCCAGGATGGCCCGAGCTTCTCGGGCACACGAGTTTGCTCCGAGCTCGGGTTACGGCGGTTATGAGAGGAAGACAGTGCGGACCACGCGATAGCAGCGTTGATAAGAACAGCTACAAGAACGAGCATGGCGTCAAAAACGCATGTGCGGCATTTGCGGCGGTTTTCAAAGGAACACCGCGTGCGAACGCGTCAGCGCCGCCACTCAGTCAACATTTCAGCAGTGCAGCGACGTCAGCGTGATTGTAGCGCTGTCTTTTTGCCAACTGATCGTCGCGCCTCCCACGGGCGTGTTCGTGGGCGTTTGTCCTCTTTCGGAATATTCTTTCGTTCCACCTGCAGCATGGAAATTTTCACTCTCGAAGGCAACAAGGGCGCACACGCGGCACTCTGGTGCAGCTCGTTTTGCTTCTGTGGAATATTACAAATAAATAAATGGACAGGTTACTGCTGTACTTACGCTACACGTCTGAAGATTTTCTGTAGCAACGAATTGGTAGAAAGAATGTCTCCACAAATAAGTAAATAGCAGCATTTCTCGCCCCAAATCCCACCAGGGGCGCTTGTTTCATGGCTGTGAGTGGTACGCCGTGAGAACGGTGAAATTGAATGTGAGACATCGTAGCCGCGTGATGATATAACCTTTAGTTCTTCGTGCGCCCCGGCAAAAGCAAACGCGGTGGGCGGACCCGCTCTTCGCCGCGGGCACCTGTCAATCAAATTGATTGACGCGCGAACTCGGGCACAAATTCGTTGATTCTGAAAAGGCCCCACTTCAACTACTGACTGTCATAGAGCCGGTGTGCCTGTCAAGTGCTTCACGCAGTGGACGCTACTCAGCAGCTTCTCTGCATATAAAATAATTTGGTCAGCTTGCACTGCTTGTGCAAGGCTGGGGCCATCGGAGGAGCTTGTGATCACCTAGCTTCTTCCAGCTTATTACGTGGTTCGTCTCAGTATGCTTGGCCTGCTTCGGAGTAGTGACCGTGTCAGTTCGGTCTCAGTATTGGTGCTATTGATTAGGTAGGACTTAACTAACATGACATTGAATAGTCCTCTCTGAATTGTTGATGTTTCAGTTACCACGACATTAATTACTCAGATTTAATTCGCAACGTCCAGAATAGTAAAGAGGTAATTAGCATATTCCTAATTAGCACGATCCCAATTAAGACGATCTCAAAAAGGCCATGATTATCTTGGTTTTATTTACACGCACCTAATTAACGTCGTGTTAATTGGTATTAATTGTTAATGTTTCATTACCACGACATTGATTACTCATGTTTAATTCGCAAGGTCCTGAATAGTACAGGGGTATTTAGAATAATCATAATTAGAACGATCGTAATTAGCACGATTTTAATTACCGTCGTCTTACTTAACGTTAATTGTTCATATCTTAATTATCACGACCTTTGATTACTCAGGTGTAATTCGCAAGGTCCAATAGTACAGACATAATTAACATACTCCTAATTAGCACAATTCTAATTAACACGGTCTTGGTGAGTAAAGGTCTTGATTATCTTGGTTTTATTTACACGCTCCTAATTAGCGTCGTGTCCATTAGCATGAGCTTAATTAGCTTGTGCTTAGCTTTACACGACTTCACTAGCATGGTGTTAGTAAGATGTGGCTTAGTTAGCTCGGCCTTAGCATGATTTGGCTTAATCAGCTTCGACATAGCATGTCCTGACTTAGCTAGGTATACCGCCCAGCTAATTAGCTAATGAGCCGGGCACGCGTGCTCTGGGAGCGAGCAGACGATGCAGAAGAGAACGAAGAGGGCGCGCGCCCGCCGAGCAACGCGCTAGAATGTACAGCCCGGCCGTGGTGATTCTACACGGGACCTCGGCAATAAGCTCCAGCCGCGGTGCTGTAAGGCGCTCGGTCGGTACTAATCTCAGAGGTCACGGTGCTGATTATTCTAAAGAATGCTTAGTGCAGACATTAAACGCTCGAAGATGTATTCAAACGGCCCGGGCACACATAAAAAATACAGTTAGTAGAGCTTTCTGCCACTTTTCATGAATGGGTGCACTTCTGCACTCAGTGGAACGACAAACAAATGAAAGAAGGTGCCTCTAGTTTGACGACACAACCTGACCTTTTCGACTGCCCTTGACGTGGCACCTTGTTCCATCGTAACCAATGGAACGAAGCGCGCACTGAGGGATGGATTTCACCTTCTCGTACTATTAGCTCGTTCAAAAGGGGGTGTCGGCAGAGCTCGGAAAGATCCCGAGTTTCGCCAAACTCGGGCCATCCTGCATAGCACCCCATATTTGTATATTGTAATAATAAGAAAACATGAGTAGCGCGGCCTTAGATGACTATATGGTAACACTACTAAACGACTTCGCATGTACAGCATTTCTGTAGCGTTCGCTATGCCCACGTAAAAGGCAAATAGCACACTGCTACGAAAAGACGATGCAGTATCTTGCTGTACATTTTGCGACAGAAGAATCAGCACAGGCCAGGGAAAGTTCATGCCTGGGAATCATATATAATATTGTGCCAGGGAATCATTTGCAAACAGAAGTGCCGGTCATCCCATGTGCCTGCGCTGCTGATCGCATTACGGGGCTGCATGGTAAAATTATTGCTCAAGCTGAGCCGCCATCTCGGAAAAGTGGCTTCAGCTAGCGGTTTCCTACGTAATTACATGGAATCTAGAACTTCTTTGTCTTGATAAGTGCTTCTCTGAATTTCATTCGGTTTCTACCATTGCGAAGGTAAAGATATTTCATTGACTGCCGGCCGCACGTTTTAACAGCGAAGCTATTTAGGCTGTTCGTAAAACAGTGCTCGTAGATCAAAAACCTTGCTTAGCTATGACGTCACCTAGCATCGCCATGGCAACCAGGTCAACTGCGCATCACCCGCGACCTTCGCCGTGCTCCGCCCACCTGCCTAGACGCTGTGCACGACCTTGCCGTCATGCCGACTCGTCGTCGCCGCGCTCTACCGGCAGTTGTTACGTCGGGAGCGTGTACTGCGCCTATGCTTCGCCATGGGTAGACGTAAACGAACTCCGGAAGAAGAAGCCGCCTATAAAGAACGACAACGTGCCGGCAAGCTGGAATATCCTCGGAGACGTCGAGCCGAAGAGGCTGCTGCGAAGCGTCGCTGACAAGCGGGAGGGCCAGGATACACCGCTGGGCGAAAGTGATACATGCAAAATCGCCGCGATTCTGTGCCCGGTCTGCGTGTGGCCGAGAACTTACAGCGCAGTGTCCGGCATAGCACAGCTTCAGCGCATAATCGGTTTCATTTACAGTTTCTGAGCCCGGAATTTGGGCACGCCCGTCGCGTCTGCGCAAAATCTTGTGATGCCTAGCAACACCTAGCAAAAACCTTCTGAAACCTTGAGAATCGAGCAGCTTCGCTGACCTTAAGTCTTGCGCGACTTAGCGCAAGTTTGCCGCCTTTTTTTAGGCTGTAAATATTTTTGTACAAGTTATCAAACGTTGTAAAGCATGAAAGAAAACAACACGTTTTTTAACTCGGTAATTGAGCAAGAAACAAAGCTTATTAAAATTTTGATAAACGGAAATGTATTATCTAGAACACGCGAAATTGTTGTCATAAAGGCTCCTTGGAAAAGTTTAGTTAATATGTGAGCTTTGCCAGAAAATGCCGCAGGAAATCCGCACAAATGAATGTATACAGTCGTAGTCGTAGGTATGTGGCAATTATCCGCTTTGTATAATCTAATGCATTCAGTTTAAAACCCTGTGATATACCGGGTGTTCAAAGTTAAGCTTTATGGTTTTCTTTCAATTCAGCGCTGGAAAGAAATTGAGAACTACCTTTGCAGATAAGTTATGCATCCAGCGGGACACAAAGAGAGACAATAATTATCACAGTCAGCCGTCCAATTGCCTAAGATTGAATAAAGAACTTTTTACACTGCCCCGTCCCCCTCTTTCTCATGAATACTTACCAACTACCTCAATTTGCTGTCGTTCTGAGACCAATATTTATGAGCGGCTCAGGAGATGGACAGAAGCCAGTCTGAGCAGTTATTTCTCAGCGCTCATCGATTGAGGAAGCGCTAACGTGTAAGTTCGCTATGTTGGATTATCGACTCCTTCGTCCTTGTGGTTCCCGCTCTGTTAGGCTTTGACACGTATAACAAACGGGACCAAATAATTGCTCTACGCTGAAAAAGTTGCGTAACTAACCCGCAGCATTGGATGCATTTACTAGAACAATGGTTTAATCGAGAAATCGAGAAAGTGTGTGGCTCGTAGGAGCTTACTGTTGTTCGATCAAGAAACATCGGTACCGGAGTATGGAGGTCACAAGTGCGCTATTGCCACTGTAGTTTCATATATTGATTATACAGAACCCCACCCTTTTCAAAGAAACGTTTATCTCTCTCGTCTGTATCCCTGTGGTTATAGATACCACATGTTTTTTTTGAGCGATCGCGTTGACGCATCATAAAAATTTTAACTTATCGTTGCTTTGGTGCCGACGCTACGTCCAAATGCATGTCAGATAAGTACCATTTTTGTTAGTTAAAATTATGTAAGCACCTCTACTGTATTGCTCTTTTATTTTTGCTTGTGGCCCTTAAGGTATCAGCGATATGTGCCAATAATGTCTCGTGCCTTTAAGTGCTTCCGGCATATTATCGACCATCTTGTGCCTTCCGGCTATCTCGAACCATTTATGCAGGGGGACACTTTCGGCGCAGGTAAAAAAAAAAGTAACGCATACGATAAGATTGCGGCAAACGTCCTGGGACTACGACGTTCCTCATAATAGGATGGACACTACAGATATGCCAACGAATCACGCTAGACTTATCAGCAGCGAACAATGTCTAGAGATAACCTTTGACAATGCAATTCTGTGATTCCGATAGAAGACACCACGGTTAACACCTCCTGCGAGTGGTCCACTAGGTATTAAATATACCTTAGTGCAACGTTCTTTTGATAGCCGAGGCCCGCGGCCAGGAATTTAAGAGCAACGCCATCAGTTGTGAGGGGAACTGCAATTCTCATACATTGAGAAATTTGAGACGAGATGCTCTTCGCATTGAACTTACTCGCTTTTCATGTGAGAGAGTGGCAAACGTGAATGGTCACCGTCAGATCAAGCCAGTTCTCCCAGTAACTTAAACGGGGCCTGCACCCTAAATTACGCGTGTTGTTTGTATCGGCCGTTTGCTCGCTCTGGCTCTTGGTGACTCCTGTTTTTGAACTAACAGACAATCAAGCCAAGTAAAGTATACGGGATGTTATTTGTAGTAACTACTATAAATGAGAAGAAATTACAGTTGACTAAAAGATAACTTGCCGCCGGCAGGGACCGAACCTGCAACCTTTCAATAGCGCTTCCCTTGCTCTACCAATTGAGCTACGGCGACGGTCATCCTCCCCTCCCCTTTATCTGCTATATCTGTGCGTTGAAACCGGGGAGTGTTAATCAGCGCCGATCGTAGCCATGCTCAGCTGGCAGCTCGTGAAATGATCATGTACTACGTGACGCCAGCAGGCATAAAAAAAAAATTGTTTCCCACTAGCCGTCATGGCACGAGTGAATGTCCAACCGAAACGGAATACTCAATGAGACAGAAAGCTCAACGGAGACCGGAAATACAGGGAGATGGCAAGTTCAACGAGACGGAATGTTCGACGAAGTGGAATACGGAAACGTGACCTGGATACCCAACCGAGATTGAGTTGGCGGAATGGATCGTTGAATTGAGACTAAGTGAAGACAATGTGAATTTCCTCAGTATTTCTGGTGTATAAGTTGTCTCATCGTATTCTGCATCTATCTTAATAATATTTGATATTTCTTTGCATTTTCGTTATACTTGTTTGATTAGTTTCATATGCTGTACAGTTAGTTTACGAATTTCAATTTTTGATGGGTTATCCTTATTCCTTCATTTGTTTGCTTATTTCGTTGGCTTTGCTTGCTTATTTCGTACCTAAATAAATAGTTTTGGTGCACGAGGCTTTGGAAAACGATGGCCTCAAAACGAAATTCTTGTATTCTGTGATCGAGAACAATCAAGTCATTATAAGGCATGTCGTAGTGCGAGACAATGGCCTTTTTCTGACCAGCTGGATTACTTGAGGTTAAACAAGCCGATCAGGCAAAGCTCGGACCTGTCTTTAAAAAGCTAGGCCTTAAACACGGGATAGACAAACGATCGTACACGTCTCTCAATACTGAACGTGCTGTTTATTGGGAAACAGATTGACGCGGCGGGCTGCCGCTACCATACGTGACGCACGCGAACCAAAAAAATAAAAAAGAAAGCAACGTTAAGGGGCCTCAGCAAATTTTCTAACACTAAGGTGCCCGACAGCACGTCATCCCTTTCTTGCTGACACGCCAGGAGGTCTCGACGTCGTGCTACACTCGCCGCTTAAGGCCTGGATATTCGCAACTTTCACGTACCGTGGCGCCGCCGAGTCGTGGCCACCGCTAGCTCTGTCCAGATTATTGAAATGCCGGGGCTACCTGAGAAAGCAAGTATTACCGCTTGCTTCGTCTAGTTTGTTGTCGTTTCGCGACGTTGTGAGCGGTCTCGATGTTAACGTGACGCTGAGCTCTTCATTTGAACACAAAGACCAAAAAAAAAAAAGAAACGGTACGGCTTTAGCTGCGTGCGCCAATGCACGCGGCGTGCAGTGAGTGGCAAAGTAAGCTTCCTCTTCAGGTTAGCGCCTCAATAGGCGTGAGTCGTTAGACGGGTTAAGCTTCGGAAGTATATAGCCAAGGTGCATGAACGTATGTTGTAACGAGTACCGACTTTGGGGTAACAACGACTCATATCGCATTCTCGATCTTCGTTGCACCGCGCCACGCGATCGTAGTGGAAATAGCACCAGTGCTGGTTGTAAATGTGTTCCGTTCGTGAAATATGAGAAAATGTGTTTGCAAGGGTTGACGCTTGGGCAAGTTGGTGTGGATTCATTTCAAAATGTTAACAGCGCATAGAACGGTTAGGAAGGGACGAAAGAACAAAGGTAAAGGGCGCTCTTTACCTCTGTTGTCTCGTCCCTTCCTAATCGTTCTATGCGCTGTTAACATTTTGAAATGAATGACAAAATGTGCGGTTTCAAAACGGCCATCGGATTGTTCCATGCCTGAAGCGCCGGCAAATACCTCTGCGGCCTTCAAAACCCCAGCTCTGCTGTGTCCCTCGTTTTTTTTTTTTGTCGGTTTTCTTTGCTAATGGCGCTCTTTTTGCCGTCCCTTTCTAGTAACGTGCTTGTTACTTCTTGCATGCAGAATAGTAAGCGGAACGTTACTTCCTAAAACTGGCGATTGTGTCTTGCCGCTGTTTTCAATTTCTGCTTGACGACGTGCTGTGGTCTTCCGCTATTATTTTAAGGCGAAAGCCTTAAGCGCCCACGTCCGCGGCGTCAACACGAGTGGTACAAAGAAATCATGACTTGATGGCGCCACCATATGAAGTCATCATGACGTCATATATGGGCAAAACTTTGTGACGTCATTATGACGTCGCTATTACGTCATCACATAATGACGTAATCATTTAAACTCACTATAACGTGACATCACATGATGACGTCATCACGTGACATGGTCGCTTGGTCAACGGTGGACCGGTGAAGGAAGCAGGGCAAAACCAGATGAGGTGCAGAAGCAATGACTCCGATGCTGAAGACTGCATAACTACGTTAGCTGCAGCAAGATTCACAGGGAGCGGGAGAGGATTAATACATCGACTGAAAAGAAAATGAAGAAGTTGGCTTTCTCCTTCGAGTCGTCTTAGGCTGATTCATAAGGGTCCCTGTGAGTTTTTTTTTCTTTATTACGCTTACGTAATATAGTCAAACCCCAGTAATACGTTTCTGAAGGGACCGAAAGAATAAACGTAACATCAGGGAAACACAAGAGCCGACAAGCAGGAAAAACGAAAAAAAAAATTAACGGTACCGAGCAGAGCTCTATTTTAATGCTTACGCTTTGAAAAAAACTTGCAACGTTGTCTCGTGCGTTTACTCATGCCCGAGCAGCATGAAACCTTTTTCGAGCACCTGCATAATGATATCCTGCTAATAAATCTAGTGCCAGCACGGGAGACATCTGGCAAGCGATAACTTTTGGCAATGCCTTCGCGAGATTGTCACCGGATGCGTCGGCGTATTCGAGCGATAATGTAGCAAACTGCATATATATATATATATATATATATATATATATATATATATATATATATATATATATATATATATAATATATATATAGTTGAAGAAATAAATGAAGGAGCACTCTTACGAAAATTGCATATTTTTACTCATTTACGTTTCGGCCGTGGCACGGCCTTCGTCGGAATGAACCTGCTTCGTCTGCTGTGTCCCTCGTTTTTTTTTTGTCGGTTTTCTTTGCTAATGGCGCAAAGAAAACCGACAAAAAACCGTTCATTCCGACGAAGGCCGTGCCACGGCCGAAACGTAAATGAGTAAAAATATGCAATTTTCGTAAGTGTGCTCCTTCATTTCGTCAACTACATGTGCACCGGACCTTCAGAACTTTCTTCTTTCTTTTGAATTATATATATATATATATATATATATATATATATATATATATATATATATATATATATATTAGATATATATATATATATATATATATATATATATATATATATGAACCACCGGTGGCATGTTGTGCAAACGCCGCGTCATTTGCCACTCGTAAGCGAGTCATTCGAGTATATGAGTATGGCGAATGTAAGGAAAGACTAGCCGAAAAGCTCAATTATTGCCATGCTAAAAAACACGTACAGAAAAGGAGAGGCTTCCTTCGATCATCACACGTAGCTCTGTCAATTCAGCAGGGAATGTAAACGGCGCACATTCCGAAGAATTCCACTGAAGTGGCTAAGCCAATGGACGCCGCAGAAATGTTGAGAATCCTTCCAGTTTTTGGAGACGGCAACCACTACGCTGAGAGTCTGATGGACAGATCGAAGTAAGATATTTACGGGGATAACTTGGCGGTAGCTATAGCACATGACCGAGCTAACTGAAGAAATATTGGAGAAGCCGTGATGATGGCAACTTAGTGAAATCTATAGTTGTAGACTTTTCTACGGTTTTTAGACTAAAAGAATAATTGTGCTGAAATGGGGACAAACTAAAAATAGGTTATTGGGCCTGAATACTGGAGTGGGCAAAGCATACTTTTAATCCGTGACGTGGGACTAACCTACATATATGCCAATTGTCGAACTCAAATGAAAATCTATTCATATAGTTGTACAATTTCATTTTCCTCGAGGAATGTTAACTGCAAGAGTAGCCATTTTTTCTAAATCATAAGTAGCAGCAAACTCCTCATTGAAATCGGTGCTCACTTGTCCTCCCTGTCCCTAACGAACAGCCGGGCATCTCACCCCTCATGTGCAGGTTGAGCGCGTGGCTGAAGGTCTGCTCTCGTTGGAAGTGGAGTCGGGGTCACGGGTGGCTATTCTGTCACCCACTTGCCACCGGTACATCGTCTGCCAGTTCGCCGCGGCCAAGGCGGGACTCACTCTGGTAAGGTTTTACGCAGGTGGCAAAATGAAGCGAATTCTTTCAAAAGCACACCCTCGAAGTAGTAGCTCTAATTTGCAAATTAATTGTTCTTTGTTCCATATGTCATACTATCTGTATTTATTGCACGGAAAGGCATGATGATTTTTAAAGATCGAAATACTCTGAAAAATAACGCTTTTTGTTTCACCAAAACAATAAAGGCAGTGCAGTAAGGATGACAGCGAGTTTGGTGGAGCGATGATAGTGAGAAATTCACAGGGATAAAATGCAATTAGCTCGCGCACGACAGGCTTATTCGAGATCATCCAGCATGATGACGGTAATGATCAATAAAACGAGGCACTTGACGAACATTGAGTGAGCACTGTGACAGCTCGAGATTGTTGATATTAATACGTCGTATATAGCCTGCGAACTTTTTAATCAGCTATCAACGCTGACAACTTAGTTGCTAGGGGAGCGATGCCTTTTAATAATTCGCAACCTGAACATCCACGTATCCTGTCATTGATGTTACACAGTGATAATCTCGCATGATCACTCCTTGCACATAAATTATATAGCAATGCGAATTCTTTACCATACGAGTGCGCCAACAAAGCATATACTGGAACACATGGTTTGCTATGCGAAAATATCGGCCACATTATAGCCATTCATATTACGACGATCAATCACTGTGCTCTAAGCGATATTAGCCACTATGTGTTGCTTTTTCTACAAGGGAGCCCACTCGCAGGAAACAACATAACCACGGGTGTTGTTAAAAATTTCGTCGAACACTTCCTTTATTCCGCCGGCCAGATCAACAAACAGAACGAAATACTTCGAAATGGACGGGAAGTTAAGAGTCCGCACGCGGAGTAATCCCTGTGCTCCATATAGCGACAACACGAAAAATACAGGAACTTCGATAAAACAGAAAAGGTCAAATGCTGGCCACATAAACGACGACGATTCGCAACAAACACCGGGTCGAGACGTCGAAATCTGGCAATGTAACTTTCGCTCGTTTTGTAACAGAGCAGCAGCACATCACACTTTCATTCATAAATGTATAACCTTCTGTAACCCTATAATTTATCCCGCCGAATTGAAATAAATTCAGTCAATACCCATTCCTGAGCTCAAACGACACACCCACAAGCATAACCGAATGGGGAGCCTAGATTAAAGAGGCTCATTAAAATTCACCTAAACAAATTGCAGAATAAAAGTTAATGTCATAGGTGGCCACCGCTTAAGCTTATGGGAAGAAAAGCGCAAGTTATGCAAACGCTGGAAACGCAAAAAAAAAATCACAGCAGAGAATGAAGCCTAGTACAGGAGTAGAACGAACACGCAAGAAAGCATGAACCACGTAACTAAGTTCGCTTTGATATTTCAACTACGTCCAAATGATGGAGGGCGGTGCTAAGTATTCTGAAAGCAGAACAAGCGAAAGCCGAAGAGGAGGACTGCGTAACAGAGATAAAGGGTCTGGCCATGAACGTTTTCAAGCACATAGACACCCACGCTACTGCGACCCCTAGTCTCCACCAGTGCACAACTCCTAGGAACTATCGGGGCTAACCGAACCAATGACTAGATGCTCCAGTCACAGAGGCTGAAGTATTCGCCGCAGAGGAATACGCGGTGGAAAACGCGACCGCAAGCACAGACGAAATTACCACTAGTATACATCAAATCCTAGATGGCCCTAATCCTAATCCCACATTGAAATACGTTGAATAATGTTGGCTAACTACCCGCTATTGCTGGGTATATCTATTGTTATAGCTACAGTTATTGCTGGGTGCAGTCGCATTATGTTGGTTAACTGGGGTTATGACAACGTTATATATACACGGTATATATGACACGTTATATGACGAAAAAAATCCGTAAACACTGGGTGGGTGCTCGAGCCGGCCTTTCGACAAGTCGACTTGTCTTCTTCAAGGCTGGAACTGATTTCCCTAGCGCTCGTGTGTACGTTCTTCGTGCCCTCTCCACCACAAGAGAGAAGGGGAGGGCAACTGCGAAAGTTGGGGTAGGGGATGGGGAGAGAGGCGTAAGCGCACTAGACGCATTCATTGACCACTGCAACATGTTTCACTCTAGTATTAAATTTACCATGCACCATTCTTCCAGTGAAATTAACTTCCTAGACATGACGGTATCTATTGAAACAGCAAAATTAATGACGGAGATTTACAGAAAACCAACAGACAGCCAGCAATACCTTGATTACACTAGTAATTGTCCGCGACACTGCAAACGAGGGATATTTGTCGGGCAGGCGAGGCGTATAAAAGGATCTGTAGCGACGACGGTGACCACGTTCACCACTTATGCAACCTAAAGGTAACATTAGCTGATAGAAATTACCCTCAAGATGCTCTAAACAAGGTCTACAAGGAAACATGTCAACTAGATAGGAAATCATCACTAGCCAAAAGGGCTTCCGTAGCACAGCCCAACCAGCCGCCAGCATTTGTAACCAAATAGTCATATGCGTTACCAAACATAAATAATATCCTCCGTAAGTATAACCCAATACTGGCAAGCAATGAGCGCCTTAGAAAAGCGTTTCCTGAAGTACCAATGGTCATGTATCACCGCAATAGGAATTTTAAGGACATGTTAAGGCATAGAAAGTGACCCCTCATTCTACGGCCCACATAACATCTTGTTCTCGTCCAATATGTAAGACTTGTAAACACCTTCAAGATGACGTTATTATTAAAAGCACCGGAAGTGATTACGGCCATCATATAAAATCTACTTTTATAAGCACTAGTTCAAGCGTTATCTACATGATCGAATGCTCATATTGCCAAAAATAGTACATTGGCGAAACGGGGCAGCCTGTTAATGTTAGATTAAGCGGGCATCGTGCGGACACGGCGAAGAAATTACTCGAAGCAGTGGCACAGCATTTTAATGTAGCAGCGCACAACTTTGATGATCTCCAACTTTACATACTGGAGTCAAACTTCCGGTCCCCAAGAGACAGAAAATATACAGAGTTATACCTTATTCACAAGTTCAATACACTCCAGCCAACAGGTATTAAAGTTTCCAAGGAGGCTCTTGAATCCATTCGATATGTTACATACACAGAGTTGAGCCCTTCTTCTAGGAATTTCTAACCTACCATTGTTAAGTGGCACGTGCTTCCTCTGACAATGATTATGCAGCAGCCACCCCCTGTTTACGGATTTTTAAGTGCGAATGCACTTCTTAAGCGACCCCGAAAACTCCGCCGGCATCCACGCTCCTCCTCCTCTCCCCTAGCAACGGCGCGAGGAGCGGAGAGGAGCGTCTGTAGCAACGGCGCAGCGACGTCACGCCCCACGTGACTGCGCGTGCTCCGCCCTGCGCTCCGTGGCTGCGCGCGCCCCGCGCCGGCTCCGCACCGATGCCGTCCTGGTTGTGACCGTCTACCTAGCCCCGAACCTCTCGCGAGATGCCGTCTTGGAGCAGATGGATGCGGCGATGGAGAGTGTGTCTGTGCGCGCGCGTCCCTCGGTTCCGGTTGTGGTGGTGGGTGACTTTAACGTGGACGTTAGAAAGCACAATGGCTGGTGGGTTGACCACGTGCTGAACAATTACTCGATGACGTGTCTGTCTCTCGAGTTTCCGACCACGATCAACGGTGGCTTCATAGACTTGGCGTTCAGTAGGAACTGTACGGTCCGCGCCGTCTTGCCGGATCCGCTCACCATCCATTTCTCGGATCACAAAGCGCTGGTACTAACCGTGAGCTACAACGATAACACGAATAGGTGCTGGTCTGTAGTGACGTGTGTAGTGTGTGTATGTGTGTGTGTGTGTGACGCACTCGCGAGGTGCATTAATGCATCATACGAAAAGCGTGAAGTGTAAAATAAATAAATAATACTTCATATATAAATGTGTGTGTGTGTGTACAAATGCATCATGACAACAACACTTTAAATCATTAATTACACTTAATCATCATCATCAGTAAAAGTGCTTTGCACTTTAAAACGGCCAAACCTCCGTGGGTCGGCTGGCGCGTGCTCTCTCGCTGCCGTCTCCTTCGCTCGGCTCTGCAGTTTAGTCGCGCGCGCCCCCTCATAACATCACCCCGTGCTTCGCACTTCCTCATACTCCCCTTCGGGGAAATGCGGGTTTTTTCATCGCAAGCTTCCCTCTTCCCCTTCCTGACGTTACATATGATAACGAGCGGTTGCAATGAACAACGCATACACCTTGAATGAACATGCAGACAGAAGATGGAAAAGGAGAACGGCGTTGGGTATACTGCCTCGAATGCCTCCACGGCTGACGTATTTTGTGGATCTGGTCATATACCTTCTTTGTAGACCAGACATCCCAGCAGAAGTGTCGGTCGTTCAAGGCCCGCCTTCCCCAAGCAGTTTAGTACCAAGTCTAGGCGCTCGTTATGCTCAGCAAATGTTCGTCCGACGATCACAACGTCGTCTAAGTAGCACATGCAGACGTACTATTTCAAACCGCGAAGTGTCGTATCCATGAACCTTTGAAACGTTGCGGGCGCGTTACAGAGTCCTGAAATGCGCCACGTTAAGTTCAAACAGTGCGTAGGACGTTACAAATGCTGTCTTCTCTGTCGTCCGCGTGCATAGGAATTTGCCAGTAAACCGACCGTAAATCCACAGAAGAGAAGGAAGATGCCGCAAAGAGACAATCGATGGCGTCGTCGATTCCTCGAAGAGGGTATACGTCTTCTTGGTAAAGGCATTTAGGTGGCGGTAATTAACACAGAATTGCCACGTGCCATCTTCCTTTTTGACCAGTATCACTGAAGCTGCCCGTGTGCTAGACGATTCTTGAATTACTCCTTTGCTCACCATTTATTCGACTCGCGATGGCGATTTCTGGATGCAGGAATCGACGGCGGGCCGTCGTGTTGCCCAAAGTAGAATATTGAGGAGTGCTTCGAAAGAAGGGTGACCAACACGCGACCCGCGAAGTTCATGGTCATCATACCGTATGGTCAAGTAGCGCACTTTTGACGGGGACAAAGGGGACAAGAAAGACACGACACTCGCTACAATAGGGAGTTTCGTGCCTTTCTTGTCCCCTGTGTCCCCGTCAAAATTTCGCTACTTCCCCAAATGATATGTCACCAACTAGCCCAGCTCTCCACCATATCGAACGTTTATGGTCACTGAGGGATTCAGCAACCATTCGCAGCATGTGTTCGTTTGTGGGGCGCGACGCACTGGTTTGTCCTCTATCCGGTAGTTGTGTCAGCACTGCCATAGGTATACAGACGAGTCTTCCTTAAACGTAGCAAGCTTTAGGCCTGGAGGCAGCACTTCCGCTTCAGTGGAGCAAATTATCGACCGTAGCCCTGTGCATCCATTGGTAACTGAAACCATGCAATGCGAACCAACACGTTTTTCTTAAGCCAGTTTTTATGTACCTGTCTCCGCTGCAGCATCGAACGAGGTATTAATCGAAGACGAACAGATGACAGGAACGCGCATCGCGGATTAAGCGGGCGCAACTGTACCTTCGGAAACACAATGCACGCTCTCTTGCTGGGGGGGGGGGGGTGGATTCTTCCAAGAGTGCAGACAACACACTTCCGCAGATACTGAGTTCTCCTGTTCTGCACTTAACACTGGCGCCACACAATTGCAAAAAGTCGATCTCGAGAATTATGCCGTGTGTTGAACGCGGAAGAACAGTACACTCCGTGCTGAAAACTTCACCGCCCAAAACGACATCCACGTAACACACACTAACCGGGTATAATGCGTCCCTACTCACTCCGCGAAAACTTGTGCTCTGGTCCCAACATAACCTTGCGTCCCAGCAGACTTGTAAACGCCAGACTTATGACAGAAACTGTTGCTTCCGTCTCGACTAAAGCCATGGTAAAAACGCTATCAATAACTACATTGACCTTATTCTTCAGCATGAAGATTGTTGGAGGTATCTGAGTCGGCAGCAGATATTTTCCAGCGACCTCACCTCCATCGGCGGCGCTGGCTAGTTTCTCGGCGAGGGTGACGCGAAGCGACGTCGTGTAGCTGATGACGTCACAGGCCGTCTGGGCGATGCTAAGTTCGTAAAGCTGGCGGTGGCGTCTGAGTACGTTTGGAGGCAGGGGAGAGTAACGGTTCCGGTACCTTTCTTCTTCTCCAGAATAGCTTTCCAGAGGGGGGTCGGAGCCTCTTTCTTCTTGGAAGTGGCCTTCAAAAGCAAAGTTTTCTGGCCAGTGAGTGTCCAGGATACGACCTCTGTGTCACATAAACGATCCCGGCTGTCTCGATGCTCGATGCCCGACGTCGGCTACACAACCTTGCTATGTGTCCAGGCGTGCCACAGTTGTGACACACGGGCAGAGGGCGTACTTCCGAACGCTGATTGAAGTATTCCGCAGTGGCCACAGACTCAGAGTAACGCAGCCCCTTTACTTGGAAGTCGTAGGCAGTGCTGGGTCTTCGTGGGTGAACGTGGCGTGGGTGCTGATCGAAACGCCGATCAATGGAGTCGTAATGGCGTGGTTCGGTCTGGTCATAATGCAGGTCGTGTCGGTAGGTATTACAACCCGCTACATTTACTGAATGCTGCAAGGTAGTCGGAGGAGATGCGCAGACGGCGTCTCGGATATCGGAGGAGGGGCAACGCGGCACCGCATAACGTGCTTGTTCTTCGTGCCGCAGGAGATCCTCGCGGACGATGTGCCGATTGGTGGCTGAGAGGTCTGTCTGCGGAGTCGTGTCAACGCTGGCCACAGTGGTGACACAGGTCAGCCGTCCAAACTTCAGTGTGACTCGGCCAGTTTTGAGCGCCTCGAATGTACGGCAGTGCCGTATTACGTCTGATACGGTGTTCAGGTTGTCTTTCCCAATGGGCAAGTTACATTAGTCTTCCGCAATACCTTTTAAAAGATGTCCCACTTTATCATCCTCTGGCATTCGAGGCCTCGCACAGCTTGAGAAGATCCTCAATAAACGTAGAGCAAGCCTCGCCGATGACCTGAGGTCTCTGAGCTAAAGTTGTTTCCGCTGTATTCTTCGTCATGTCCGAGTCGCCAAAGCACTTCTTCATTTCTTCAACAAGACTGCTCCATGTAGTAAGCGTGTTGGCGTGGCTCTCGTACCAAACCAGGGCCGTGTCCGGTTTGGTACGAGAGCCAAACAACATGCCTGAGCTGGCTGGCAGGCTTCGATTTATTGCATTGGCTTACCCTTTCGTAATGGGTCAGCCATTCATCGAAGGCTTGCCCTGGCTCTGCTGAGAACGGTCGTGGCTCTCGGTAATGCTGGTACAGCGCTGGTCTTGCCGAGGCATTACTGAGGGCTTCATTTCGCTCGAGAGAGATGATGGGGGGCGACGGAAAATGCCCGACAAGGCAATGGCTTCTACGAAGATCTGGTGCTGACGGCACCGTCGGAGGTCGTGGGTGGCACCCAGCACCTCCTCGAAACGTTACATGCAAGGCGTTGAGCAAACGGTTGAAAAACAGGCAATCCTGAATGGTTCGCTTTTATTTCCGAGGGTGGTCTCGATGCAGCAGACCAAACGTCGTTCTGCTTTTCCACCTTCTGTCTGCACGTTCATTCGCGCTGCATGCGCTGTTCATTCAAGCGCTCATGACGATATATATCACATTAGTAATGCTGTGACTTTTCCAGTGATAGCGTAGCTTTGCTGCACCTCACGAGATGTGTGATAAGAACGCTGCACATAGGTACGAAAGCAAACGCTGACATCGCGGAGGTCTACGAGCTAGACATTACATGTAATTGCGCTGCGGGACACAATAACCTTAAAAAGAAGTGCAGAAAAAAATACACGAAAGGAAAGTGTGCACTGTAGAAGCTGCAAGTACGTCTCCCTGTTTAGCAAGAATGGCATCATGGCAAAGGCTAGAGATAAGGGTGAATTGGAGGTTATCGAGACATTATTCACAAGGCAAAGTGGTGAGAAGGGTGTTACGTCATGCATCTGTGTCACTTACAGAGTGCTGGCGTTACTTGACGGCCACATTTAATCAAATTCAGAATCAATATTCAAGTCCTGTCATGCATTTTAGAACAAAATTCACTGATTACTTTAAAATTGAGTTAGAGTAACATGTTATGTTACTTTTTGTATTTTATTTTTATAGATAAATATTAGGGGTGTGCGAATATTCCAGTTTCGAATTCGAATCGAATAGTTCCTAATCGAAGAATTCGATTCGACTTTCGAATGGCTAGTATTCGAAGTTTCGAATAATTCGACAGGACGAATATCTAAAACGCGACAAAGGCCAATGGTGCAACTTGGGTAGGTTGGCTAAAACTAAAGCTAACGTCGCCGTTCGTTAAACTTTCACTGACATCCTGGTTCAAAAGCGAGCGCATGTTGATCTTAAATGAGATTATGTTATTTCCGCACGTAGAAAAATACATGAGAAAACTGTCAAGTCCTTCACAACTTCGCTCCCGAAACGAAGGCACGGACTTCTTGCCTAGTTCGGTCGCATATGCCGCAGCGCCGTAAAACGACCTCCATTTGGCCTGCGATATCCTCGGTGATTGGCTTTACATGTAAAAATTTGTTCACGCTGGGCTCATGAACAAAAACAAAACTTTACTAGCGCGCGCGCCTAGCGTCCACAAGCCAACATCCTCGGACGCCGCTAGAGTGTACTAGAATATTTTGAGTGGAGCAACCGGCTGCCGTGCAGCGGTCAATTTTGTGTGGAAAATAGCGGTGGCGCTGCAGTCGACTACTCTTGAAAATGTCCCCCGGCATCGCAGGCGGCTGCTTGCCGGTGCGTTTCAGAGGCGGCGAGATAGAACAAAAAGAACGTAGAAATGAACGTTCCATCACATCTGAATTACATTAACGTGCCGGCTACAGCTAATATGCGCCGTACGAGCCCCTGGCAGACTGGAGTTTTTTTCCTTTTTTTAGGAGCGAAGCTTCTTAGGCCCGCACCCCGCCGTTGCTATCGAAGCTCCCGGCAACATAGATGCGGCGCCGGCGCGAAAAAAACAATCAAACGCTGCGTGCGGTGCAAAAAAAAAAGATGGTTGATCCCTCCTTCATAGGAATCGGAATAACACGAAAATAAGCGTGCCCTTACAGAATTAAATGAATGTTTACAGAAGTACCTGAATTGATATAAGAGACTTTGTACAATGTATATTGATGTCTCGCAGCTATAGCACCGTTTACCGTGTACTTAGTTTTAGGTGCACGTTAGTCAACTCTAGGTGGTCGGAATTACCGGAGCCCTCCACTACGGCGTCTCTCACAATCACATCGTGGATTTGGGACTTTAATTCACCGTTTAGCGTGGATGCACCCACATCGATGATTGGTGGTACATCTCCATTCCGACGACTAACGTCCATGTTAAATGATTAAGCAAGCCCTTGTGGTAGCTGTAGTAGCTAACGATGAAAGCGTAATCAGAGAACGAGGTGTGATAGCCAGAAGAGCGTCGCATATTGGACGCTGAACTTGGTCGCCTTCCCGCGGCATGTTAAACTGTGACTGAACACCACGGGCGGACTAGAGGGAAACGCAAAGCGCGTCATGCCGCCCCGGTAGCCCAGCCGCGATTTTTCTCGGGGCGAGCGCGTTAGCGGTGAACGCGGTGTTACAGCCAGGTGAGGCAGGCGCGCATCGCAGAGCTATTTTTGGTTTGTATTAGCGTGATGCTATGAGCGAGGCCGACGCTTTTGCGACGCCTGGTCTAAGATCGCCACCCCGCGGTGTGTTAAGGCATTCACAAAATTGAACTTCTATTGAAAACGCGCCGAATGGAACGGACGTGTAACGCGTTGCAGGTGCTAATCGCGGAGGGCACAGTAATGACTAATTACTTTACCTTACCGCTACCAGAGGGCAACACCACCCCGCCGACCGGGAGAGTGGTACACATAAAAGGCGGGTTTGTAAAGCTTACAGAGTCTGTGGCCATGGCGCAGTGGATAGCGTGCCCGGCATCTGTTGTTGCGGACTGAGCGGTCGTGGGTTCGATGCCCGTTGACGGAACTTTTTTTCTTTCACATCAGATCGCGTAAATTTTCCCTACGTCATTTCCGTGACGGAAATACGCCACTGAAGTCTTGGTGGACCCCGGGATAAAACACTTTCGTGTTAAAAAAAACGCCAGGCCTGCGCGGAAAGCGCAGCACAGTCACAGCGAAAGCTGGAAGAGCGGCATTTCTAGAGCTGGTTGTAAACTCTCTTGGGGCTACTCATACAAGTACACTAGCAAGGTACCCACTACGCTATAAATCACAATATTTGTGAAGTTGGGAAGCACCTACAACGCCATTATTCATCATTGTGCGCAGAAGCGAGGTTCGAGCTACACATATGTAAGGCATTATGTGCACTTTGTTTACGTGACGACTGATGACGATGAAGAATTGCGGCTCAGCCCTTGTAATGGGTTTGAAGCTTTAAACAGCTCACCAGTTACGTAATTCGCATTATGTGACGCCCGGTCGCTATTTCACTCTCCCATCATGCAATATAACATACGTTGACGTGAGAAAGAGAGACAGAGAGAGGAGGGAAGAACTTTATTGAGACCCTAAGGAAATTGATGATGGGCTTATGGGCTTCCTTAGTAACCAATGCAAGTGCACTTGCGAGGAACCCACTACGCTATACCTCATCATAATTTCTGTGACATAGGGAAACAGCCACTATGCCATTTTTCGTCATTCAACGGAGAGCCGTGGTACCCGCTAAAAACATATAAGGCATTATGCGCACTTTGTGTTGTGCCTGATGACGATGAAGAATTATTGCAGAGCCCCTTGTAATGGGTTGGAAGCATCCAACAGCCCACTCGTTGCGCAATTCGCATCGTGTGACGCCTGGTTACAGAATTCGCGTTGTGTGCTGCGTCGTTGTTATTTCACCCTTCTACCACACTAAATTACATATGTTAATGTGGTTCTTTCTGGACATGAAGCCTGTATAGCGTCTTTTTGCAAGGCAGTTCCAAGCACCGGCATGGCTCTGAGGTACAACACTAGGCTCCCACGCAGAGGGCCCAGGTTCGAACCCCGTTCCATCCTGGAAGTTTTTTCTTATTTAGTTTTTTTTACTTATTTCAAGCGATAGTGGTTACGGACACCGGCGGCGGCGGCGGCGGCGGCGGACAACTACGGCGCCAAAAACGGCCGGTGAAATGATCTCATAACAGCTTTCGCTGTAAAAATTCGGCAGATCCCACGCATTGTGGGAATCGATGTAATGCGAAGCAGCCAGCAAAGAGCTGCATACATCGCCTTGTTTGTCTTTGAGCCAAATGAAATCATTCATGCCATGGCATCTAGTCCACCATATATCGCATCTTTGCCATGCACGCGTGCATGCACAATCTAGTGTACACCATGCCAATGAAACGCATATTCTGGTATATAAATGCATGACCTGTCGTTTATGTTCATCACGCACTCGTGTCGTGCCATACCAATTTTGGTATATATCACTTAACAAAACGGCCGGAAGCGCACCATGACAGTGGCATGTAAATCATACCGTACATGACATGCATAACATGATTCGCATGTTAAGACCTCTCATTTATGTTCGTCATATAGTCACATCGCGCAATACCAATTTTGGTGTATATCAAAGAAGCGAAATGGCCGCGAGTGCACCATGAGTAGAGCATGTAAATCATGCCATACATGACATGAATATTATGGTTTTTCATGTTACCACCTGTCACTAATATTCATCATACAGTCTCATCGCGTAATACCAGTTTTGGTGTATATCAAGCTATCGAAACGGCCGCGAATGCACCATGAGCGTGGCATGTAAGTCATGACATACATTGCATGCATGTCATAGTTTTCATGTTACCACCTGTTATTCATGTTCTTCATACAGTCACATCGCGAACTACCAATTTTGGTGCATATCAATCTAGCGAAACGGCCACGAGTCCGCCATGAGCATGGCATGTAAATCCTTTCATACATTTCATACATGTCATGATTATCATGTTACCATCTTTCATTTACGTTCGTCATACAGTGGCGTCGCGCAATGCCCAATTTTGGTGTATACCAAGCCAGCGAAACGGCGGGGAATGCACAATGAGCGCGGCATGTAAATCATGACATACATAACCTGCATGTCATGATTTCCATGTTACCACCTCTCATTTACGTTCGTCATGCAGTCGCGTCGCGCAATACAAATTTTGGTGTATGTCAAGCAAGCGAAATGGCACGAGTACGGCATGAGCATGTCATGTAATCACGTCGTGCATGTCATGCATGTCATGATTTTCATGTTACCACGTCTTATTTACCTTCGTCATACAGTCGCTTCGCGCAATACCAATTTTGGTGTACATCGAGCTAGCGAAGTGGCCTCGAATGCATGATGAGCGTGGCAATTAAATCATGACATACATGACATGCATGTCATGGTTGTCATCTTACCAACTGTCATTCATGTTCTTCATACAGTCACATCGCGCAATACCAATTTTGGTGTATATCAATCTACTGAAACTACCGCTAGCGCACCATGAGCGTGGCATGTAAATCATGACATACATGTCATGGATGTCATGGTTTTCATGCTACCACCTGTTATTCATGTTCGTCATAAAGTCACATCGCACAGTACCAATTTTGGTGTATATCAATCTAGCGAAACGGCCGCGAGTGCGCCATGAGCGTGGCATGTAAATCATGTCATACATGAGATGCATATCATGATTTTCATGTTACCACGTGTCAGTTATGTTCGTCATACAGAAATGTCTCGTCATACCAGTTTTCGTATGTATCCCTTCATTTAAACGGTCGCGAGCGCCCCGAGACCATGTCATGTAAATAATGCTGCACATCACATGCGCGTCATGATTTGCATGCTAGGACCAGTCATTGTGTTCGTCATGAACTCTTGTCACGCCGTACCAATTTTGGTATATATGAAATTAACGGAACGGCCGCAAGAGCCCAAAGGCCGTGGAATGTAAATCATGCTGTTCATGACATGCGTGTCATGATTTTCATGATATGACCTGTCATTTATGTTCGTGATAAGGCCATGTTATGACACACCAACTTTGGTATACATCAGATTAACGAAACGGCCAGGAGAGCACAAAGTCGTAGGCGGCTAGATAGATAGATAGATAGATAGATAGATAGATAGATAGATAGATAGATAGATAGATAGATAGATAGATAGATAGATAGATACGCTCAAAGTCGCAGAAGTTCGCTAAGAAATGCTTCGCATTTAAAAAGAAAACAATGCGCGCGCGACGTTCGGCGCGCGTTGCGCAAAAAACAAGGCGCACGGCGGAAATAAACAGTTTCAAACATTCATAGTCGTTTGCGTCCCGTTTCTAAGGAGCTTCGCTCATCAGTTCTATTCGTACGCAGAAAAAGTACTTTTAGGGGCGAAGCTCCTTAAAGCGGCACTTGTTCGTCCCCGTCGTAGTGCGTAACCAGTCTTAACGCTAGTACCAGATCTTGACCTCCAAGGTGGTGCCGGTGGGAGATTTCTCCTGTGCGTTGTTGAACAATAAAAAATTCGCAGCGTGCGCGTTAACTAAAAGCCGACTTCTGTCTCTCATTCCCCATTAGCAGCCATTGGCATGTTCCAGTAGGAAACGTTAGTAGAAGTGTAAGTGTTAGCTAAAAGCCGACTTCTTCTGTCTCTCATTCCCCATTAGCAGCCATTGTTTACCTCCAAGGTAGTGTCTGGTGAGATTTCTTCTGTGCGTGATTAAACAATAAAAATTCACAGCGTACATGTAAAATTAAAGTGAGCTGCAAGTCGCCATGACTCTCATCGACCCTTTAGTATAAACCGGCCCGATCTCACGTCGTTGATGATGTACTGGGCGTGAAGCTGCGCGACGGCCGCCGCCAAGATCCTGCTGTACGAGAGCTTCGCCCCACTCATCATCATTCACCCCGTGGATATGCTGTGGAATTTTTTAATTTCTTTACGACGCGCAGAGTGATTGTACCTTGTGCTGTGGTGAAGCGCGACAATAATGTATTTATAGAAGACGCTGTTGTGAACCTGCCGTTTCTTCAAAGTTGCTCTAAGCGTTGCATCAACTTGCACGCAACGTATACATCGTTAAGCTCAGGGAATTCACGCACTGCCCACGACGGCAATGGAACGGAGAATTTGTGCAGGTCGTCAACGGAGGTGGCTTGCTCAAAAGCAAAGCCCACGACCGCACCCGTCGTTTCACTTTACGTTTCACCGCCTTGGTTCGAAGTAGCGACTTTTGAACATTCGTCGGGCAAAGATTCATTGCCCTGCTCGATGCGACGTCGTTTGCTTTCACTGTGATCGTTAGACGCAAGTTGACGCCGTTTTGTCCGAGGTCGCGGTGCCGGTGTTTCCTTGGAGAGATATGACGGTGCATTCGGTAAAATTGTCGGCACCGCGTCAAGTCGAATAGACGGCTTTGCTCTCGGCACTCGAACTTCCGCTCCGTTAATTACATGCGCGTAGTCTCTCTCGATGAAGTGAGGCTCAAAGTGATATTCACACACAGCGCAATCGGCACCGAGGAGCTTGTCAAGTCAGCACGAAATTCTTTACCACACTAGTTGTCGCTCTTTATCATCGGGAGTATGGTGCCTTGACGGACGCTTTCTCCGCGCATGGAGACACACTAATTTGGAGCTTTAAAAAGCGATATGTTGCGGCCTTGGTTCATGCGGGCGTACACAGTCTTGCACCCGAGCGCGTAGCAGTGATTTAAACGCTGTTCCTTTTTTTAGGGGCGAAGCTCCTTAAGGCGGCACCCGTTCGTCCCTCGTAGTCGTAGTCGTAGTGCGTAACCAGTCTTACGCTTTGACCTCCAAGGTGGTGCCGGTGGGAGATTTTTCCTGTGCGTTGTTGAACAATGAAAAATTCGCAGCGTGCGCGTTAACTAAAAGCCGAATTCTTCTGTCTCTCATTCCCCATTAGCAGCCATTGGCATGTTCCAGTAGGAAACGTTAGTAGAAGTGTAAGTGTTAGCTAAAAGCTGACTTCTTCTGTCTCTCATTCCCATTAGCAGCCATTGTTTACCTCCAAGGTAGTACCTGGTGAGATTTCTCCTGTGCGTGATTAAACAATAAAAATTTTGTTCAAAACGCCGTTGATTGATGAAATAAACCAACGAAAGACGCCAGATGTTTTGTAAAAGCAAAACGAAAGAACGCCAGATGTTTCTAAAGCAAAACGAAAAGACGCCAGCTGCTTAACGAAAGACGCCAGATGTTTTCTAAAGCAATGGTTTTCTAAACAATAAAAATTCACAGCGTACATGTAAAATTAAAGTGAGCTGCAAGTCGTCATAACTCATCGAACCTTTAGTATAAACGCGCCCGATCTCACGTCGGTGATGATGTACTGGGCAGAATTCACGGAAGATTCACGGTTTACCGATGAACCTCCGCAGCTTCGCACACTCATCATCATTCACTCCGTGGATATGCTGTGATTTTTTTTATTTTGGTCACTGATGCGCGGCGCAACTCGCAGACGCGAACGCAAGCGAGTCGGCACATGCCAACTTTCCTCGGCGCGGCCGGGCAAGAGGGAAGACGCGCGCGTTCCTTCATTTACGCGTGTCGCGTCCCCGGCTGTCTTCAAGATTATGCGACGACAGCGCCGCCGCTACTTTCTTCAAAAGAGGGGACACCGGTTTGCATGGTGCGCCGGCTTTGGCTGCGCCACTCAAAATATTCTAGTACACTCTACCTGCGGCGTCGGCCGCCGTCCACACCCCCACTGCGCATGCTCGGCTCGTCTCGTGCCGCCAGCAAGCCTCTCATCTCCCTCCCTCGCATGCTCGGCTCGTCTCGTGCCGGCAGCAGGCCTCTCCTCTCCCTCCATCTCTTTTCTCCGTCCCTCCCTCCTGTCGATCGAACGTGGGCGGTGTGTATTAAGCAGCGGAGCGCGCGTTCGGAATTCAGTCAAGGGCGTCTTTACTTGGCTTTCGCTTGACTTGACGCTTTGCTTGACTCGAGTAGATGCGATGGAAGCAACAGTACCTTCAATCAGCGCCCCACCACTCGTTGAAGGCAACTTTACCCCACCCTCAATGTCGTCGGCGTCAACAACAGCAAGCAACGCAGAAGACAAGGCTGCGTAGAGACGAGCATACGACGCTGAACGCAAGCGTTTGAAGCGAGCTGCGGACCGGGAACATCGTGCTCGAGAAGCTGCTGCGAGACGGCAACAACGGGCTGCGGATCCTGAGCGTCGTGCTCGAGAAGCAGCAACCGTTCGTGAACATCGAGCAGCGGATCCATCACTCGGGCAGCGCGATGCTTCTGCGAAACCCAATTACGCAACATTCACGCGATACCCCCACCACTCTGCAACGCATTTACTCGAGTTCCCCCGGTGGGAAGATGCGGGCGACATTTTATTGGTTGGGCTTAAAAATGTCACGTGACGCTCCCTCCTAGTTTTCTTTTATTCCTCCACGCATTTATCCTCCCGCGTCTGACTAGATGTTCATGCGGCACATCGCCAGTCTCGCGTCCGTACAAATGTCGTAACTTTCGTGCTCAGTAATAGGTTGAAAGCCAAGTGATCGGCGAGGACGCATTCGGCATAACTTGCAGAGATGAAGCGCAAAGAACGCCGCCACAACGAACGTTTTTAGTTCTAAAAACGTTGGCCACAACACCGCTTGCGTCTCGGGGGCTCGGGCTGGTTCGGGCACGTCATGCGCTCGTGACATTGTGTGCGTATGACGTGTTCATGCATATGCCTTATGTGATCCTCCTGCTCGCGTGCCGAAGAGGGCAGGGAAGGGATTTGGCTTGCGAAGGCTACACGGGGCGAGCGGCATGGGCTTGCAGCTCACCTTCTCGCATCATGGTTTCACGCCGCTACAAATTATTGTTTTTCTCAGCTTCTAACAGTATGATTAGAAAAATTCTTGTTGCATACTGCTCTTTATTGGGCTCGCAACAACATCCAATGTCTAACTATACTCGGGGACAACTTTCTGTGGCAATGAACGGAAAGCTACAGAGCCACAATGCACGTATCCTACCGCTAATGAATGTAGTCCCACAATTGCGTCCGTATTTTCTGCGTGAGATATATAAAATACTCCTTCATTTTCCACATGTAGCTTTTTGAGACGGAACGCAGCGCACACAAGCGAGATATTTGTGTTTCTTTTACTTTATACCTTGTCACTTTGCGTTCTTGCGTGCGTGAAAAAGTCGCGCTTTTAGCCCGTACCTTAGACGCCAAGCAGCGTTTGCGTCGAAATGCAACGCTAGCCATCACTTTCCACGGCGTTACGAGACGCGCGCCAAACCAAACTACTTCGCGTAGCAGTACATGTGCAGACGCTCCGCCCCCGTAGCTTTCCCTTCATTTCCAAGAAAAGTTTTCCCCGAGTATAAAGGCGGCAATACACTCCGACGTGACCCGGCGCGCGCGCGCGCGTTGGTTGCGCTGCGTCACGCCAGGTTGGCTACGCCGCGCCAGGCGTATGTCCGTCGCCCTACAGTTCAACGTCGCGCAGCTGCCGTAGCTCGAGTAGCGCATGCGCAGAAAATCGCGCCGCTCCGTGCCGCCTGTGGTGGAACCATAGAGTAATATAAAAAAGGTTAAGAGAGGACACTCCCGTAGGCCCCTGCGGCTGATTTGGGTTCGCAGCGCACCAAACGGATGTGGGGAATCCTAACAGCCGCCTCAGAGATCAGAAATCGCAAAAAAAAATTAAAAATGCGAATCTCAGAGGCCATTATTTAGCTATAGGGTAAAATTACACGGCCCCCGAGACCACTTTTGTTCGTGTGATTGTCTCGGGGGTTATATATATATATATTTTTTTTCTTTTAACGCGTTACTTGCATGCATAAGTAGCTTCGTGTAAGCCACACCGCCAGAGCGGCGAGCACACAATGCCATTGTTTATGCAGACATGACAATCGTTGGGAGAGACGAAACATTTATTTCAAGTCACATTCTCACTAAGCACATACAAAAGATGGTGCACTGCACAATGCAAGACAGCTGCCACATGTTGAGAAATTGCACAGTAGGAATAAATAGGCGATATTTAGAAAATTCTTACAATACAATAATGTGCAGAAGACAGCAATTAGCATCACAGAGGAAAAGGGGACTTCAGAGAGAAAAGGGGCCACTCGATTTAAGCGAATGAAGAATATGTATGACCATCCAAACACTAACTAGCTGAACGGCAAAATAGTGCGAAAGATACGGACATACTTTGATAGTTAGCTAATGACAACCACAACTTCAAAATTACATCTTGGAAAGGTGCAAAGGGCTACCTGTCGTCTCGCGGAATCCTGAACCACTTAGTCGTTGCACCACGCAGCGCAGCAGTAGCTGCCGTAGTACTTGACTCCGGACGGCATGACCTGGAAAAAGAGAAAAAAGTTTACCGTATTTTCTCTGGCCTTCGCGCAAATTGTCTCCGACGCACTTCTCAGCGCCCTTTCGCGAAAAAACAGTCTCAAGCAGTTGCCGCAGTGAACACAAGCAACCTTCGGTGCATGAACTACTGAGGCAGTATTTAACGAGAATATTACGTCGTAGCCACGGCCAACGACACAGTTCTCATTTTCTCAAGTTCTCTCTTATTCGGCTCTTAACATAGGCGTCAAGCAAACTGTGAATACCACAAATAACGATTCTAAGCACAACTGCACTCTTCACACGTTTGCACACACCATGCAGTGAATTAGAACTGCGTGTAACGGCATTGAATGCACAAAGAAAACCTTACGACGCAAGCGGCGACTCATTTTTGGCGCCAAGAAACGATTTCTTCGCTAACGTGCTGCACAGCATTTCAAGTTGCTATTTCTTAATGCAAAGCAGTTCACGAGCATCATACGCGAAGCGTGAAGCAGAAAGAAGCTTTCGGCGCTAAACACAAAGTGCGTCAAATGTCAACTTAAAGCTGTAGCGACAAATACATTGCAAAGTAATGAAGGGAAAAAAGAACCTAATGAAGGCGTTCTTACCAAGCAGCCGCCAAACAGAGAGTGAGTTCCCGGCAGACGATCCCAGCGAATTTCACATGCGTCGCCGCTCATGCCGCGTCGTCTTGCCATGCCGGCAATCCCTGACCATATATGGTCATGACAGCTACCAATCGATGATTTCGAACTGTCCAATCGCAGATGATAAAGACGGATTTAGAGCCGCACTACGAGCCAGCGGAAGCCACTGCCGCAGCCACATAGTCTGACAAAGACAAGTAGATGTATCGTGAACCAGAAAAGGTACTGCAGTGGATAACTAGTACGCGCGTTCTCTTGGAAACAGGGAGTGACGTGCTGCCGTCTAACGGCTGGCGTGAAGCTGCGTAGCTCCGCCGCTTATAGGCTCGTGTGTCCACTCTTGTCATTTTCTGTTACTCTATGGTGGAAACATCGAAACAAATCTTTTCGCGCGCTATCGCAGTCGGTAGCGATCACCACCGCGGACCGGACTGTTTCTCCGCGATGGCGCGGACACAGACGCATGCCGCAAGACGAAAGATTATTCTCGCGGTTGTTGGTGCGTCGTCTGAGTCGCAAGAGGAACAGGTCTCTCTACATAAGGGATATATTTGACAAGCGTCCAGAGTATGGAGAATACCACCACCTAGTACAGGAGCTTCGGCACAGTGATCCGAATATCATTTCAAGTATTTCAGGTAAGTGACAACGTTGCTCCTTTCGGAATTGTGTAGCTCCAGCTCGGTTAAGTATGTTATACGTAACTTTCATGCATTTGTCGCACGCAAAATGACAAAGGCATCATTCGACAAGCTGCTGAGCCTTGTTTACCACAGGCTGTTCATCCTCCAACTCACAGGAGACCATCTCTCACCGGCAGAGAGGCTCGTGGTGATATTGAGGTAAAATATATGCTGATCATATGTGCTAGAAGTTAGCCAATGCGGCCACGAGCCGACGAGCATGCATACGTACTGTTGCTTTAGAAAATTACGCTTTTTGCTAACATGTCGCAAGAATTCGTTCCCGTAATATGCTTTTTTTTTCGTGTTCCCTACTTTTCGTAATTTCGAAGATACGGAACCCATGTATTCACCTCCGTGAACTTCCCCGAGCATGACATTAAGTAAATACTGGTTCACGTTAACTTTTTTTAGATGCGAAGTTATCTTGATCACCGGTTGGTGTGCGGCGTGACCGCCTATGCACAGCGCATACCCTCCCACACACCTCCTCTCCACTCACCCTCTCCCCTTCCCATCTTTCCTCCCCCTTTCCACTCTTCCTCTGAAACGCGGGCTAGACATGCCGAAATTCACCCTCGCCGCGCGATATAGCGGCATGCGCGTCCCCTCCCTTCTCTCTCCTCTCCTAGTGCTCCCTCCGCCCGCCTGTCGACCGCGTTCCCCGCTCGCCCTGTGAGATTAAACCCAGGCTAATGGAAGATAGAGCGCGTCGTCCCTCTTCGCGTTCCACCGAGGTCGAACCCAATAACGCCAACGGAACGCGATTCAAGTTCCGGCTTCGCACGCCTATGGTCCCCTTTTTTCTCATCGTTATATTTCCGAAAATTTTCGGCTATAATAGTGCTTCCTATGGCCTATATGGAGTCACCGACGAACTATTCTTGTCTGTCTGTGGTCCTATGGTGTCTGTGTGAACGCGATGCAGACATTAAAGAATATAATTATGCTGGTAACACTTCGGTTCAGTGTAAACATGTATGTCCAAATATTTGAACCATAATTATATGGACTGTTCTTTTAACAACTTTGCAGATTTCTGGCCACAGGAGGGTCCATGGAGGACATTGCATTGAGCTACCGAATGCATGCTTCTATTGTAGCTAGCATACTGAAGGAGACATTACCAACGATCTGGGACTGCTTGAGGCCTCTGGTACTCGCACGCCTAAACACACAGAGGTGGCGCGACATAGCTAAGGAATACCATGACAAATGGGATTTTCCAAGCACAATAGGGAGCACTGATGGCAAGCATTTTGCGATCAAATGTCCTAACAAGAGTGGCTCCGACTTTTACAATTATAAAGGTTTCTATTCACTAAGTATGCTGGCTATAGCAGACGCCGAATATAGGTTTCTAATGGTGGACGTCGGAGCCCAAGTGCGATATTCAGACGGTTCTTCTTTAAGAGGAGTCCCATCCAGGCAGTTTTTGAAAAGGGTGCTTTGGGGGGCTGCCTTCAAATATTTCGGAGTGACCACTTTGTTTGGTTGGCGATGCAGCCTTCCCTTTGCGGACCTACTTGATGCGGCCCTACCCTGGGAGAAAGCTGGATGATAGAAAAAGGTCTTCAATTACCGCTTGTTGAGGGCACGCAGGTGCACTGAAAATGCTTTCGGCATTTGGTCTCCCGGTGGCGGGTGTTTCTTGGAACGGTGCAAGGCGAGCCATAGCTCCTCAACAACATGATTCAGGCTGCCGTATGTTTGCACAATTTTTTTATGGAGGACACTGCCTACTGCCCTGACGAGTACAGCGACACGCTGTGCGGCGAGACGGTGCATGACAAAAATGGCGCGACACTGTCACTGAAATTGGCACAAAGACAGTGCCGCCAAACAAACGCCCCACCTCAGCTGCCATGGTAACGAGGGACGAAGTAGCAGGCTATTTTATGTCTCCAGAAGGTTCATTGCCGTGGCAGCTGAAGGTTGTCAGGCGATGCTAAAATCTCCTGTAATCATGCATGCATAGTTTGTACACTTTATGCTCTCTCCCTTTATTCCTAGCAGAATACAGCACATTCGAGTGCTGTGTTTTGTAATAAGGCTGTATTATATGTGATACTTTGACTATTTTTGCCGCATTTCTCTTAAGTTTAGCACTGCCTTACAAGCAGATTTTTGTGGCTTATTCATTTCTGTTTGTTTATGTGCTTGAACTATGTGCACATTTTGCTGGCTTTATACGCAGACAATCCACCGCTTTTTGTGTTACCAAGAATTGTAGTTTTCATTCTTTTTCTGAGTAATCCGATTGTTTCCCCATTCAGTTCTATTTGTAAACACCGTTTTCAAGCGCATTATTTTCAGCATTTCTGGATCTTATATGTTTTTTCTGTCATTTTTCTGTGGTGCCCCATAACTAAAGTACCTTGAAATAAACAAATAAAGCATTCACTTTTTTTTTCGTTTTTCAACTGATCGAAAGTGATTTCGGAAATGTCACCCTGACATGTTAATTTCAAGCCCTTCTTACATAAGATTTGTTAGCAATGTACGCCAGTAAGTGAAAATCGATGACCAACAAGCTGTTATTTTGCTATATATAAGCCAAAAGCACGCCGTAGCTAATGCTTTGAACCACGAGGCATTTGTGTGTCTTTTTATCAAGTGTGTATTGCAGAGGTCTGTGAGCACGATGTTTTTAAAAACATTTACCGCATGCATAGATAATACAGAGAGCATCACGTAGGAAAATTGGAATTTAATGATAAGTTTCGAATGAAGTGCACAATAAATCAAGAGCAGTTACACTTACCTATGTATTAATAACATCATATATATTGTGCGCAACACAGAGATAAAAATGCAGCAAGTGAAAAAAAAAAATGCAGATATTCAGATAATTTTACACACCCACACACACACACACACACACCACGCGCGCGCGCGCGCACACACACACACACACACAAACACACACACAAGGTGTACGTATACATGTTATTCTCAACTGCCAGCCTACGTTGTCTGTTTGCTTGTTCTGGGATAATGCATTCGAAGAATATGAACAAACCTCTGAAATGTGTAGAAAAAAACCTGAGAATAAAACATTCATCCTCACAGTGGAATGAGCCTATTGTTTGATGCTGCATGCAATCTATTCCCTATGTATTAGCACAAATTGTGAAGCTTTTGTACTACTGTATACAGTGCTCAAATACCTTGCATGTGGAAAAGTGAAACTTTTGATAAGGTGCACAATAACAAGAAAATAGGCAAAAATATCTGTCACATATTGTAAGATATTGCCACATTGGAAAGACAGACTAAAATGCAAACCAAGTGCACTTTTTAAAGCATGTCATGTTGAAAAGGCACACAAAAAACAGAATACCACTCTTAATTTAATGCAAGAAAAAGATCTTGGATAGTAATGGAACACATCACCGAGAAAGAAATACTCACAGTAACATACTATTTGGTGTTAAACATACATAATATTGTATACATATGAACAATTGTCCGTGTACTGGCACTTACAATATTTATCAAAGTATTGGTAAACCGCGTATCACACTTGCATATATCGCATTGCATTCTCTGTATTGATAACCCGGCATGTAAGCTTAGCAGGCGAAGTGTCGCTCTGCGAATAAAGATGGTTTGTTTCTGAACCTTGTCGCCGCATATGGATAGGGCGAAATGGCAGAACACCCGTGTACTTAAATTTAGCAGCTTCATAGTGTATCACAGGCAGTCAAAATTAACTCCATATTACAGTGTGCCTCATAATGACATCATGGTTTTGGCATGTAGGAACCTTAAATTGCATTATATCGATTAGCTGCCTTTTTAATGCGATAGCATTTAGGAAAATTGTTCGCAGAGTATCCAGTGTCCGCATTGCCCACGAGCAAGAAGAGAAGCACAACAAACAAGCAAGCAAGTAGACCTTACATGATTTCCGATGCGAACATAACATTTACGCTATCCTGTTAACTCTCGAAAACTTCTAGTTTTTAAAGTGCAGCATTACTTAAAGAGAAAAATATATATATTCAAGATTATCATAAGCAAAGTTTAACTAAATGTGGTGGTGTGCACATCGTTTCTTCCTCCATTTCTGCAATTAATGTCATTATTCGGACTTTGCATTTCAGTGCCACCTTACGTGGCATGTTGTCTAAGCTATGCTTAGACAACATGCCCACGGATATGGATATCCTGTGGATATTCCAAATGCCTCATTTTCTGACATTTTGCCGTCGAGTCTGCACAACAGCTGCTCTTCAAAGTTGTCGTTCTTTTTCTCTTTTTTATGCTTTGGTGCAGCCTCTTGTTTACCGGTTTCCAGTGGTCGTTCTGCCCATGGTGGCGGCGTTGCTGGCACTGATAGCTCCTGTGGGGAATCCATGGGACTTTCAACACCTGAGGGTGATGGCGGCGTATTTTCCATAGTTGCAAAGATGCTCTCGCGCGGTCTCGCCATCATCACCATAAGTGGCTGGCTCCAGACTGCATGTCGTTCTGCAGAGAAAAGGCATACATTGTTGCAAAGGGAAAACAGGTGCACGACTGTCAACTAAAACATACTTCTGTCCCCGTAAATTTGTATGCATCGCTCGCTCAGAATACCGAAGGAGTATTCGGACCAATAGTACCATGTGTAAATACAATAACCGTTCTACTCACTAAAAAAAAAAACGGGTTTTCAGAAGTCGCGTGCCAATCGCGGAGCCGTCCACATGCGGATAACTCAGCTTGTATACTTGGTATTCACGTGACGTCACGGCAGAGCAGGCTGGCGGGCTGCGCAGCGCGGAAAGGGCACGACCTGCGTTGGCCACTAGGGTAGCGCCATATTTTGGGGGGACGGTGCCAACGAGAACAACGGCTGGGATCTCTGCCTTTCATTACTTACTTTAAAAGAGTTGCAGTAAAGCACCATTGCTTTGCAACCATGAATGCGGGCCCCTCTCAGTAAGTTGAGTTTCGTACGCGCAGAATTTATAGAGGCGAATGCGAAGAACCGACGTTAAGAAAGTGGGAGCTTTGCGGTGGCGTCGATCCACTTTTGCTTACTTCGAAAGAACGTCGTTCGATCTCGCGCTCGTGCGTAAGTAGAACTTTCGGACATCAAGGATTACCTTGCACACGACGAGTTTCACACCCACGAACAACTGAGGGCCAAAAATCTCGAGTCGCATATTACCTGACCAGTGGATTCGTGCAAAGAGCCCCAGCTGCGAAGACACGGCGATCAAAACATCGCGCGCACCAAGGTAAGACAACTTTGACTAGGCTGACTGTATTTCTGGATCGCATTGTAACGCTAACGGGTTTGCTTGCCGATGTGTGTGACAGTGTGTGTGATTAATGTTGGAAGTTTGCTTCGCTGCGCAGCGAGACCTCGTGAAACATTCACAAGTGTCTGCGCGAGGTCCTACATATTTTCGCTTCTGTACCGTTACACTACGACGCTACGCGAAAATTCCAGGAGTGCCTTTTTGCACAGCACAGTGTGAAGTAACACAGTTCTCTTCGGAGCTTAGGGAGAAAAAGAAAAACGATACTAAAATATTTGCTTGTACACGTCATTTCCCATCGCGCTGCTGCTTTAGAAACAGTGACAGTGTAACTGCACTTTCCAGCGATTACCTTGCTGCGGCATCTTTTTCTTTTTCGTTTGCGAATACTCGTCACCTGCCTAAGTGCATTGCGTTCTACAATTGTCGCTGCCAGCGAGGTAGCGGATGTTGCATCTGTCCGCGCCCGTGTGCCTAGAATGGACTACATGCATGAAAGATGCTTGCTTCCGTTTTGCTTCTGTACTGTTGCGGTGATACCTACATTAGTTTCACTCATTGTTGATGCTGCAATTTGCCTTGCTTTGTGTGCGTTTAGTGGCCTGTGTTTTCTGCGTGCGTAAAGCCAGCAGTTAAATAAACGACTTCATCCTTTTGCAGGTTAACCACTCTCAGGCGATTTCCCTACCTCAGCCACTAGAGCCATGGCTTCTAGTCAAGCAGGATGGCATGGTTAAAGCTGCGCATTGCACCTGTATGGCCAGTCTCGGTGAAGCCTGCTCGCACATTGGGACACTGCTCTTCTATTTAGAAGCAGCTTGTGTTGTGTTGCAGTGTTATCCCTACCTTCAGTGCTGCACATGTCTGGTCTTTGGGAGATTCTTGCTTTGACATGCGTGGCTTGGCATGTAATTTACATTACAAAAACATGGTTGCTTAAGGAAAATGTGGGGGCAAGATGAAGTTTATTCCCAGCAGTTTTGTTTCTGTTGGGGCAAACAGTAGATTTTTAGGAAGATTCCTGCTTCAACATAATGGGCACAGCACGTGCGTTATATGCATGAGAAACATATGGTCATTAACACAAGAAGGATTCTAAGGACTTAAAAAGCGCTTTGAAAGACAAATTCAGGTAGAAAAATGAACTTTATTTCCTGCTTTTGTCCTTACTGCATCAGTGTCTGAAACTTCGTTCAGAGGTTCGTAAAAGTTTCAGAGGCAGAAATTACGGTCATTGAAGACCCCTGTCAATGCTTCTTCAATGGATCAGAATGGCATATGTGCGGCAATTCGGCCCATGTGTTGAGATTTAGGTGCACGTTAAGGAACCCTAGGTGGTATGAAATTTCTGGAGCTCTCCACTATGGCGTCCTTCATAATCATATCGTAGTTTTGCATGAAAGTTCCCCTGCAATTATATCCACAACACCACAGAGGAACTTCACTGCAAGACCAAAAAAATTATGTTCAAAAATAACCAGCTTTGCTGAGACTTTCTTGCACTATGGATGTCCACGTGTACTACTGTTTTGCTTTTTAAGGTGAAGTTCATAGGTGTCTCATCAAACACTAGCCTTGAAAAAATGAGGGCAAAGCAACTCGCATGACCCCTCAGGCGTGACTAAACTGGTTCGAGCTGGAATCGAACCAAGGCATCCTGCATGGCAGTCAAGTGTTCTCCCCACATAATCATGCGAATGCTTGAAACTGCTTCTGAAAAAAAGGCCTTTAGGCATCATGTTGGGCAAAAAGTGACATTAAGACATAATATTGCGTTAAATCTCGCCAGGCATCTCCATCTGGGTGTTGCACAAGTGAGTGGTTGTAAAGCTCTCTAAATTAGCCACTGGGATTAATTAGCCATTTCTATCAATATGTGACGTAGCTGCACGTACTGCCATACAGATGTGCAGTGGTACATCCCTAAATATTTCAACGCCTTTGAAAAAAACATATAAAATATAAATTAATGCAGAACATAAGCAATTGTTTGTTACGGCTCATTTGTCTGACATGACTGCAGCCAGGCTTTCGCTGTTTTGTGTTAGAAGAGTATAACACCTGCTGAATTTGTAAGCACACATGGTTGAGGCTTCGCCTACATAAGTGGACATCAAAGTATTCCACAACTTAACACTGGCAAGAATCGTATCAACTTTATTTCATGGAACATTTGCTTGATAGGAAGAGCGCTTAAAACAAAAAAAATCTACGTTCAGGATATTCTGATTCGTGGTTGTCACATAAGTAAAAATTAGGAGGGAAAGGCAAACTAGCAGGCAGGGAAGCAGTACGAACACTATGTTGAGGATTGAAAAAAAATAAGCCGAGGAAGGAAAACTGGGATCAAGCTTTGGTGTAGCTCACTCTCCCACAGAATGAAGGACCTAGTCAGGTCACCTAATGTGACGGACAGATGGAGCTACGGAATAATAAGAGATGGGAAACTATCTCTCAATGCCAAGAGAGACTAGGAAAGCGGAGGGTTAGATGTAGTGACAAAATTACAAAAAAGTTAACCAGTCCACACATGATAGGGCACAGTGTAGATCATTAAATGATGATGAGTTAACTGGCACAACGGATTTGCTTAAATTTGTCAGTGCAGCACACACCGCAACAACTTTGTCTAGTTGTGTAACGGTGTCTCCGTCTCGCACTGCTAAGAGATCAATTGGGATAGTGCTTGAGAGTATCTTGTACTTCCGCCTCAGCAAGCCTATAACTCGTTCCACGTGGATCCGGACATTTGCAATCTTCCTAGTTTTTTCAACTTCCCAGGCTGACAGCCGAGGTTTGCCCCTTTGAACGCAGGAATCTCGAGGCGTGCGCGATGAATACCTACAGCATCACCGATAGTAAATCCTCTATCTGCAAGAACTGTGTCGCCTGGGAGGAGTTTGTATAAAATTCCACTAGACTCTGTTATTAGTTTCTCACTTGCCCGGCCTCCCCAACCTTTGGAAATAAAAGTAATAGCTCCCTGAGGTGCTATGCCAATCAAATATTTTGCCGTGTTGTGATGCTTGTATCGGGACCACGTCTGTGACCTTGGAAGCATTTGACGAAGGGCGCTGAATGAATATAATGGGCAAAAAACAGCGCGCAGACGGACGGGACGAAGAAAGGGATACAGAACAAGCGCTGCGGATACACAGAACAGCGCTTGTTCTGTGTATCCCTTTCTTCGTCCCGTCCGTCTGCGCGCTGTTTTTTGCCCATTATGTATCACCAACTAGCCCAACTTTCAGTCCTGCTGAATGAATATCTCGAAACAGTCTATTATGACAGCTAGACTTGTCCCAGAGGCTGTTCTGAAAGCCATTGGCATGGTCTGCTGCAGTTGTTCACGACTAGGCCAGTCTACAAGCTTACTTAAATGAACATGCATGGTCCTGATCCACCGGTCGACTATCCGAGTCACTGTGGCTTGACTGATCTGAAAAATGAAGCCAATCATGTTTATAAAGCAAACAGGACCACCTTGCCCCGAAATGCTAACCCTTGAGATCATTGCAACGTAGATGAAATGCAAATGTAAGTAAGTGCTCGCAACAGTACTGAGTGAAGCCAATCCTCTTACTTCAAATCTATACGCCAGGTCCTGCAAGGCCACTCCCAATCGCAGCCTCATTAGTGCGAGTACAAATTCTTGGAATTTCGCAAGAGCATTGTTTGGGCTGTATGGCACACTACTTTCGACAAGTGTGAACAGTGAAATCAGAACTGTGAAGCTTGGTAGGCCCGTGTAAAATTGCACACGGGTGTTGTCATGCTCCAAAGAAGCTTTCGACAGCCGAAGTGTGTCCAGAGAGCCCTTCATCTCCTGTAACTCGATGCGTAGGACCTGGTTATCAGCTTCAAAACTCTTCAGAACACTGCCTGTAATGTCAGTTTGAGTTTCAGCATCCTTTAGCACTGAAAAAAATGTATAGGCAATACAATACTACGCATTTGCCAGTCAGGTGCAGAGTGCTTGAGATATTTGTCACATTATTTACATGAAGTGGTATTTACTGAAGCTTCAGCTGTTGAAGTGGTGGTTTGAACACCAGCTTCAGAAAACTTTACATCTGATAAAAATGCAGGAATGTGACTCTTAGAATCCCTTGTGTTAAACACTTCCGGTTTGCTCCAACTGAACGAATGCAGTACTCACAATATGAGGCATCCACTACAACTCCAACGGGAGAACCCATTTCAGCTGAGGCCCTGCCTTCCTCGGGTGATTGCACAGATGGTGGGTCTGCAATGAGGTGTTGTCATTCATTGAAGTTATGTTCCTAAATTAAAGTACTCGGGCCGTTTGAACTGTGTAAACACAAATCACTCACAATGAACGTCAGCAAGAGTATCATCAGCATCTTGAGCTACAGTTGAAGCTGGTACTTGTTGCAGCCTGGATTGACCTGCATTGAAGTGTTGTCACTGCTATTTCACAACCACCAATTTTGTGTTCACATAATGGGCCCACTACTCCAGAGAGAGGGAAGCACCAAATAGTTTACGCTGTAGGACTGTTGGATATATGACACTGTTTACTGCAAGCAATAGCGTAGAGGATGAGCAAATAGTGAGGTTTTGTAATTTTTCTCAGAAAGACCAACCATGCAAAAATTAAAAGTACACCACTTGCCACTGCCTGCTAGCTCAAAGACCATCGGGAACAATATAATTCCATTACAAGCACGCTGTGGTGTAAAATCCAGCCTATATGAACAGCTTATCTAGGGCACTGACCTGAACCGCTGTTGAGTGCGCAATGAGGCGCATGTGGCTCATGAGCTTCCTTGTTATGTGCTGTAACAGGGCGTGCAAGTGGTGTGCCTGTATAGAATCAAGGTGCTATAAAGATGCTGAATGTCATTAAAGGAAATAGTCCCCATGTATGAATAAGCCATTGTACCCGTGACAGTTCTGCACACAACGCTGTGCTGCACGTTCAACACATTTGAAGGCTGGAGAACTCTGCTATTGCCCTCTTGGATCTCCTTTGAGGTCTCAGCCCTCTTTCAACGTCGCTGGTGCCTGAAATAAAATGTAAAGCCTTTATGTGAAAATGTCTATGCTATAATCCTTGGCACGTACTTACAGTGATGGTTGGATCTCTGCAATTGTTTGCTATTTTCAACATTGCTGCCCCGAGTTCTCACGACATTGTAAGCTACAACCTGTCTGCTCTCTCCGGACACAACTAATCTCAAAACAACTTGTGTAAAATTGGTGATCATCATTCGATGATTGTATAACATATGCTGCATAACTCTTGAGTTGTGTCACAAGCAACCTGAATAACAAACAGATAACCTTCAACAAAATAATGCAAGAATACGTGCCAGTCTCTTAGAATTCTGCTGTTTGGAGTGCAACATAAAAAAATTACACCATCTCCCGCTAAAGGGGACCATGAGGCGATGCGAAGCCGGAGCACTTGCACGATCGCGTTCCGTTGGCGTTCGTTGGGCATGCTACCGACCTCGCGTCGTGGAACGCGAAGAGGGACGCTACGCGTGTCGTATCTTCCATCTAGCCTGGCCGTTATTTCTCGCAGGGCGAGCGGGGAACGCGGTCGACAGGCGGGCGAGAGGGGGGCAGCGTGGGAGAGGAGAGAGAAGCGGAGGGGACGCGCATGCGCTCGAGCTCATCGCGGCGTTGCGCAGGAGAGAACTTCGGCATGTGTAGCCCCCATTTCAGAGGAAGAGTGGAAAGGGGGAGGGGAGAGGGGGAGAGGGAATGTGGAGAGGGGAAGGGGAGAGGGAGAGCGGAGAGAAGAAGGGGAGAGGAATGTGGAGAGGGGGAGGGGAAAGGGAAAGTGGAGAGGGGATGGAGGAGGGTGAGTGGAGAGGAGGTGTGTGGAGAGGGTATGTGCATGCGCAGTAAGGGTGGTCACGCCGCACACCACCACCACCACCACCGGATTGAGCTCCGCCTTAAGATACTTCGCATCTAAATGTGGCTGCCATCAACAACACTGTATTCACTAGCACCCACTGAGGTCTCATTGTCTCATTAATATTTTTCCTTGCATACACACTATTCACTTGCTTGGCAGTTTCGAAATCTTAAATTTGTTCTGCATTACCAGCATGGGCGGCGCCGGGGTTTTTTGGCTGAGCGGCAGCCATGACAAGTGTGCCGTTTCGAGGGAGGTCAGAAGTAGCACATTCAAACATACCTTGCTTCAGATTTAGCAGTTGAGTTTCTGTCATACCCCAAGTGTAAGCTGAGTGCACAGTCTGGGTTTGTAACGTCCATCAGGTAGGATGGCCTTCCTGCAAGTGTAAACAAGACTGTGTTTGCAAACACAAATTCGCAGAAAACTGGCAGATTTCTAACGAGCTACTCGCTGCGGTAGCAAGAAGTTCAGTCATTACTTGGAGTCGAGCCACAACTACACGAAAAGCAGCTTTTACGCAAATGAATTAGGCACTCTTCTAAGGGGTCGTGCGCAAGATAACTTGAAGCAACGGAATCGACAGCACAAGTGTCGCTCGTTTCCAGAACAATGATAGCCATTTCACAAAAACCAACAGGAATAATGTTGTCTGGGCATTAGTTAATTTCTGGTGTTTGCCAACATCACTTCGAGCACGCCGCAGTAGGGGATTCTACAGTAGCTTAGGTTCATTAACCAAACACACGGGCACTTTTGCATTACAAAAACGTGAAAACGCTGCCGCTGTGACCGAAAATCAATACCGCGAACTCGCGCTTAGAAGCGCGAGTACGCGGTATCAAGTCAGTTTGATTTAAAAGAAAAACAAAAGGTGAATGGGGGATCATGACAGGGCAGCACTCTTTTCTAATGTTCATTGCTCTCCCTCCACCTGCTATCGAAATTTAATGACAAGTGGCCCCAATCTGCCACTCTAAACGCTACAGTAAACGGCAGGATACGTCCACGAACTGCATGACATGACACTTACATTACTGCGACGAGTTCGTGACATCTTCACGATACACGGTGACACAGGCGCCAGCACTACGGGGAAAAGCAATGAGCACATAGCAAATTGATTCCGCAGCTCTTGTTTTCGGAGTGCACGCGTGCCTTTTTAAAGCAATGACGCTTACACAGCTATTTTTAAGTTCGCTACCTCAAACAAGCCAACAAACGTTATGCTAACTACAAATGCTACAGCATTAATAGCGTCGACCAACCTATGCAAGCCCAGTCCATGATATTTATGTTGCGCTATATGTAGCATAACGACAAAAAGGCACTCACCAGAAACGAAGTGCTCGCTGCAGACCTTGTAGTCAGTAGCGTTGGTATTAATGTCACCATGGTTGAGGCGACGAAACCATTCCGCCCGACGTTTCGTTGAGACTTCGAGGGTCTGGTTGCACTGCCGACGAACGACAGTCGGAACAGAAAAAAAACTGACTTTCGTCGTGTTTTCACCACAGTCAGCTTTCCGCCTTGACTCGTTGTTGCATCCCAACACAGCACAGTTAACCATATTTGGAATTATTGTTGATGACGCCTGATTACAATGCCCGGTCAGCGCAGCTCTTACGCTTCACAGCAGCACGAAACGAAAGCACTCCCCCAAAAACATGGTGACAGGAAGCGGAAGTCTCACCGCGCCGGTTCGAGCGCTTCCCGTCATGCCGCACGAGAGCGAAGCGTTGCTTACCCGTGAATACCACCTATACTTCCAATGGCACCGTCACTAGCCTTTCGCTATGGGACCATATAGTTTGTGCCTATCTTGTATAACATATGTGTGCAATAAAGAACTCCAATGAGACCAGAAATTTTGTCGAAGTATTCATTGTTCATTTGCTATTTCGTGCAAGGATTAAAGGGACAGTTGTACAGTACACTGAACATTCTATGAAGGAAGAAATAAGTGGGTGCGGGCCGAGGCAAGTACAAGCTCGTACATCTTAAGTGAACACACACAAAAAATGTTACTGATGTGCACTCCAAAAACGCAAAACGAATCACGATCGCGTAAAGGGCACAGCAAACTCTCTCTGCTTCACTGCAGGACACGATTGTGGTGTGCGGAAACCTTTATACAAGAAAGCAAGAAACGCAGTCATCAAAACATAGTCATCTAAGTGTACGCAATATAAGCAGGTATGAATGTAATCACACAACTTCAAAAATGCATAACTTACTTCCTCGGACGGCCGCAGTGTTTGTAAAAGGCCATGGACTCCGTGAATTCCCAGGCCCGTCGAGACACGTAGCCGCTGCCACTCCTTTTCGTCGCTTCAATAGCTTTCAGTTCACGAGTATACCGATCCATCAGCCGCTTCCACAGTTTCAGTCACTCATCGATTGAAACAGGGAAAACAAGACAATCAAACAGGCGCTGAGTGCACAGCATGTCCGGAAACGTATACAATACCAGAGGAGGCACTGACAATACACACACGTGTGTAGCATCGACGCACCTTTTGAGAGGCCGAAGTACACACGTATCTGCTCCCATGCGTTTTTTCGCTCCGCATCCCGGTAGTCCATTCTTTTGCTGTCGTAGACGCAAGGATGTTGCTGGACGGCGTCCCAAAAAAGCCGCACCTCCCCGAAGGGGATCGTGAGGAAATTCGAATGCGTTTGGGTGCACCCGATGAGTGTGCGAATAATTAATGAAGAGAGACGAGAGTGTGCACGTAGAGGCGTAATGCTCGAGTTGCATTGTGTTACACTTCGTCCTAGTGGTATCGTTGCCGCGAGAGATTGGACTTCACCGACTTCCATCGCTATCAAGAACCAAAGCGCGCGCTCCCTGCACGATATATATATATATATATATATATATATATATATATATATATATATATATATATATATATATATATATATATATATAGGTCCGAGCGCGGAGAGGAGGAGTGCCCGAGTTCTCTCTCCGCCGAGCGAGCTCCGCGATGCGAGCGCCCTCACCGGGTACACTCCTCCTCTTCCTTACCCTCCGCTGCTCCGCGATTCGAGCGCCATCACACGCCCGCGCGCTCCTCCTCTCCCTTACCTATCGCCGCTCACCACCTGCTCCGGTTGCTAGGCGCGGCGCAGCTGTTGCTAGGGGCGAGGAGGAGCGCGCGCGGAGAGATAACACCTGTGCGCACGCCGGCCAGTGACGCAGGACAACCCCCGACTAAGAAATGCATTCGCATTTAAAACCCCTCGATTTCGGAGCCGCACAGGTCCGGCACGCTTTCTTGCGAAGACGCCATCTTGTTCTGACAGCTCGCCGAGTAGCGAGTCTCTACCTCGACGAGAGAGGGCGCTAGGCGCTAACTTTCTTGGCGCGGTCGGCGCGAAATGCACTCCGTTGCGTTCGGCGCCGGACGACGTCCGACGGCGTGAGCATGCGGCGTGAGCACGCGTGAGCATGCGTGCAACGTTCGCAACGGCAACGATGGTTTGCTGGCCCAACATGTTAGCATATGTGGATGCGAAGTTCAGTTTGATAGCACAGTTGTGGTTGATAGGCACAAAGATTAGTGTACAAGGATTATCGTTGAGGCTGCAATTATAGCGCGTGGCGTCTCGACTTGCGTGAGCAAACCGTCAATAGCTCTCTCTGATAGGGAGCTTGAGTTTCTAGACAGTGGCAGATGCCATAGGCGTTAAGAAATTGTTGTAAGGTAAAGGGGGCTTTGGAAAATCTTTTATCACTCTGGTTATGGTGTCCAGCCGACGTCAGGAAGTGCAACAGCACCATCGACAGCTGCTGAGAACGTGTTCATAGCTGCAAGATGCTGAAGACGTTTCTCAGGAGGCGCAACGCTCTCATTCATCGATTTCCCGAAAAAGTTATTGCAGGAGCATTAATATTTCCGGCAGAACTGTTCGTGCACTTGCAGTTACGTCACAAGGCGTCTGTTAGAAATGCTGCATGCGTAAAAATTAGATGAAAACTGCTCTTTCAAAGAACCTGTCATATAGTGCAATGGAACAGTTCAGAATGTGTTATGAAGTTCGAAAAACCCATCCTCGAGTTTAACGTTTCACGCTTTCACAGCGACCCCCTTGTGGGCCCACTTATTTGAAGCTTGCTCTTCATTGGAGCTTGCTCTTCATTGGAGAGATAGAAAAATTAAATGATTCCGAGCATCGCTACAAACGAGCGAAATCGCCGATGCCGTCGCCGACTGCCCGTGTTAGCGGTGCTAAGCCTTTAGCTAGACATACTATTTTAACAGCCAATCTTCCCAAATGACTTGTTTACCTTGCAATAGAAGATATTGTGCGGAGTTTACGTCAATTTTCTTTTAAAAAGTCGCGAATATTTCTGATAAATAACGCTTATTTGGGCAGCACTGAAAACAAAACTATTTTTGAACAGCTGTACTTGCTACAGCTAATGTTGAGCCTTCACCGAGGTTACCATGTTTCGATGGCCCAACCATCATGCTTGTAATTCTATAGCAGGCGGGGCAGCACTTGCGACGCTGTATCGCGCGAGGTCATCAATCATGCGTGTTTTGTTCGCGCAGAACGTGAATGGTAAACAAGCGGTGATCGTTACATATCAACTGCACACAGGTAAAATCACGCGGACTGATGGCAGCCCTGTTTACACTCACCTCTCAGGCGATGTCCCAGTCGGCGCGCAGCATTTCGATAGCGTAGCACTTCATTCCAGTAGCAGATCACGTTTACCACAGCGCGAAGATGATTCAGTGCACCACAAGTGACAGCAATCGCAACCACGAAACGAGAACACATCCACAACACACCGCGAAACCGCCGAATCCCAGCCTGCCGTGCATACGACGAGAACACCACGCCGCGCATTGATACAGCTTGGGCGCGAGCACATTTTTTTTTGTGTGTGGGAGCTTTTTCACATTTGTTAATTATTGTGCTATATGAACGATATTACTTTACTTCTGCCGCAGTTGCCGTAGTTGGAAAGACCGTTTACACCTAAATAAACTGTTAACAGTTTATTTCTTTAGCGGACTCTGAATACGCGCATGCTGACAGTTAGGTTCTTCTTTGTTTGTTCCACTCGCCTCGCTGGTTGCGCGACATTTGCTGCTGCCGCCAAGGAAGCCGAAGGCGAGAACTTTTCATCTGCTGGCACCTTGAGGAAACGACCGCTCCGACATCATCTGGATAGAGACGTTTATTCGTTTCTCTTCTCCCCCCTTCCTGTCCCTGCACCCCTGCTTTTATTCCCTGTCTCCCCATTCAAACACTCTTACAGTCCAATCGGAAAGCAGGAGTAACTCTCTCCTTGTCTCTCGGTCGGCTGCCGCTGAACGCACCAGGCCCGGATTCCTCCTCGCCACCTCCTCGCAGGAATACCGCCTCTCGCCCGCTCGTCGGTCGCCGCCGCCGCTCATCTCCATTTCACCCCGGTTTCCAGAATGTTCGGCCTCAGGCGTTGACGGGTCGTCAATACAATAGGCCCGTGCATCATTGCCGCTGCCTTTGGCTGTCACAGCGAAGGCGCAAGTGTACCTTCCGTCCCTGTAGCCCGGCTCGGCCACGGTCTCCTGTAAGGCACCATAATTGAACCCCTCGGGGGACGTGAGTCCTTGCATCCTTTGTGACCAGCAGACAGTATTCGTTCCACCAACCGGAACTACCGCTTCCGTGTTGGCGCGGGTACGCCGGCCGCGGGGCGGGTAACAATATGAAGGTATGCGGCGAACGTACGAAGTTCGGCCCCAACACCTCCCCTCCAACTGTGTTGCACTGTATCTATGACATGCGACACACACACACACAACCGCATATTCACACATGTTCACTGACTGGACACGTGAGGCACCACTGTCACTCGTACCCCATTGACTCTGCCTAGCGCACGCGCTGACAAAGCATGTACCCCCCCTTAACTCGCTGTCCCTTTTATGCATCATCGTTAGGAGTCACCAACCGCGACATCGCGTCAGCATCAGCGTTTAGACACCCCTTTTTGTGTTCAATTTCCAGGTTATACTTCTGTAACGCCAACGCCCAGCGTGTCAGCCTCGCGCTCTGCGGAGTGGTTAGAGTCAGAAATTTGAGTGGGTTGTGATCGGTAATCACCTTGATTTTAGCGCCAAAAAGCCAAGCGTCCAACTTCCCCAGTGCCCAAATGATTGCATACGCTTCCTTCTCTATGGTGGCCCATCGGGTCTGAGTAGGGCTAAGCTTCTTGCTCAGAAAAGCGATAGGGCGCTCCTTGCCCTCCAGATCCTGCTGTGCCAGGCATGCACCAACAGCGTAATCGGATGCATCTGTAGCGATGATAAATTCTTTCCTCGGATCTGGGGCTTCAACGCCGACGCCTGCACTAGACAGTTTTTCACCTTGTCAAAAGCTTCCTGCGCCTCTGTATTCCAAGGTAATTTCTGCGGAATACGTCGGCCAGTTAGGTTGGTCAGAGGCATAACGACTTTGGAATACTCGGGCACGTAGTCCCTATAATAGTTGGCTAGCCCTAAGAAACTCCGAAGTTGTCCCTTCGTTTCGGGAGCCGGGATCTCCTTTATCGCCCTGACCTTCTCTGGATCGGCCCCGTGCCTGCCTGATCCCACAATATGCCCCAAGAATTTCACTTCTTGTTGTGCAAACCGACATTTGCTTACGTTTAGCGTCAACCCTGCCTTCGCCAGTGACGCAAGCACCTTGTCCAAACGTTCCAGGTGCTCGTTCCAGTTCTCAGAGTATATCGCTACATCGTCAATGTAAGCGCAAGCGTAATGTCTATGTGGGGCCAGTACACCATTGATGACCCTCTGATAGGTGCTGGCGGCATTCTTTAACCCAAAGGGCATCACTTTCCATGCGTACTGGCCTGAGGGAGTGGCAAAAGCAGTACAAACCTGCGCGTCCTCGTCGAGAGGTATTTGCTAGTAACCCCTAAACATGTCTAGCAGAGTTATGTACTTGGCCTTGGCCACCTGGTATAACAGATCAGTCGCCACGCTCATGGGAAATGCGTCTGTCTCTGTTATTTCGTTCAGTCTCCTGTAATCGCAACAGATGCGGATGCCGCCATCCTTCTTTGATACGCAGACCAGTGGATACGCGTGCGGACTTTCAACCGGGTATATCAAACCCCACTGCTGGAGCTCATTTACCTGCCTCTCTACTTCGTGCACTAGCGCCACCGGCACCCTGTAGGGGTATGCACGTCTCGGTTGCTCTCCTGCTTTGATTTGTATTTTGTGTGTTCCCACTTTGCAGGTGCCGGGTTTGTTTGCGAATACCCTTGGATGCCTCGCGATTAAGTCTCGCAGCTGTTCTCTCTGTGTGGGCTCAAGATGTGCTATTTCATCAGGCTGCAGCGTCGCCTGCGCCTCTAGCCCGCATGGTGGGACCGGAACCTCTCCAAATTCCTGATCGCCTTCGAATATCTCTCCTACTGCAGTTACTCGGGTGTGATATGCGCGAAGCTTGTTAGCGTGAATGGTTCTGCGTGAACCGTCATCGAGTTCAACTAAATAACTGTACGGTCGCAGTTTTCCGACTACAGTCATCGGTCCCTTCCACTTTGCCACTAGCTTCCCCTCTCCTTCCTTCTCGAGCCATAATACTTGGTCCCCTGTGACAAACTGTTTGTCTGTGGCCCTCAAGTTATAGCGTCCTACGTACTCCTTCTGACTGACTTCACTTTGACGGGCGGTTCCTTCGCTAGCTTCTTCCAAACTACTTCGGAGCTTCGCAAGATATTCCGCTGCTGGCATACCCAGTGATTCCGGAACTTCCCAGTCTCCTGACCAAGTCCTTTTGAGAATGGATAGGGGCCCGTTCGGCACCCGCCCGTACATGAGCTCGAACGGTGACCGCCCTGTAGTCGCGTGTGGAACCTCACGATATGCCCATAACAAAAACGGAATCATCCTATCCCACTCGCGCCCATGTTCACTGACTATGTGAGAAAGCATTCTTTTGAATGTGCCGTTCCAGCGCTCCACTAAGCCGTTGCTTTGCGGGTGATCAGGTGTGGAAAACCTCGGTGTTGCCCCCAGTCTTTGCAACATCTCCTGTGTCAACCTTGACGTAAAGTTGGTGCCCTGATCTGAGCAAATTGTCTCTGGCACCCCATGTTGAGAAAATATCTGCAGTAGCGCGTCACATGCAGCCTTTGCCGTTAGTGAACGGAGGCATACCACTTCTGGCCATCTGGTATGTAAGTCTACGACACAAAGAGCATAGCGGTGACCTCTAGCTGAAGGGGGTTCCATAGGACCGATGCAGTCCATGTTTACTGTCTGAAACGGCGCGCTGGGCCTGGCCAGTGGCGTTATCGGTACCCTATCTATCTGCCTCGTCGGAGATTTCACCTGACATCCATGACACGATCTACAGTACTCCTTTACGTCTCGCGACATCTGCGGCCAGTAAAATGAGCTTTTCACCCGTTGTAGTGTTTTCCGCTCTCCTAAATGACCTGCCCATGGTGAATCGTGAGCCATTTTCAGCACTTCTTTGTGCCTGTGCGATGGTAGCACTAGCTGTTTGCACATGCGACCCGCGAGGTGTTCCTGATGATATATTAGCTCGTCCTAAACAAGCATACCATGCGTTCCGGCCTTTGCCTGCGCCCAAGCGTCTCGCAAAGCTTGGTCTGCTTCCTGAGCCTCACGAAACTCCTGTCGTTTGCTTTTGACCGGCTCGGAACCTTCGCTGTTGCTCTCCGCGGTTATGATGCCCACAATCGCCCGTTGCTCCTCGCATGCCTCCTCTGACAGCTCTACCATGGCTTCGGTCTCCTCGACTGCTGAACACTCGTCTGACACTATGTCACGTTTAACCCTTTCCTCGAGAAGTTGTGCGTAATCGTTGGGCGTGATCAGCGCGTCCGTGCCGTCTAGCAGCTTATCTGTGATTGCACAAAGCACGGCAGACTGCACCGCCTCGGACATCACGTAGGGATTTCCTTCAGTAGCTATGAGCGGCACGTAAGCCAACTCTGCGGTCACCTGTTGCCCGAACGCTCCCGTCAAATTTATCTGCGAACCCGTACCGTTGTACTGAGGTACCACTGCCTTTCTAATGACGCTCACTTCTGCTCCTGAGTCTACCACGGCGTTTAATGAACGACCCGAGCTCTTAAGCGTTACGGTCTCCAGTGAGGGTTGTTTCTGCTCTTTACACTGCCACAACCTGTCTGTCGTTGTTATTCTTAAGCCGAATGCAGAAGCCGTCACTCTCGCGACCACTGGACCGTTTTGTTGTCGTCCTGCTGGCCTAGTGCCTTGCCTTGCACCTAAGCCCTTATTGGGGCAATTCCTGGCAATGTGGTCGGTTTCCTTGCACTCAAAACATCGCCTTTTCCCCTTTCCGTCCGTGGGTATATGTACAGGTGTTTTAGCTTTCTTTTGGCACTCCACGACATTCGCCTTCTTTAGTGCTGCCTTGCACTTTTCACTCTCCTCGAATCTCTCCGCGAGCCTAGCCACACCATTGGGTAGCAAAAAGGCCTCCTGTTGATTACAAATGACATGCGCTCTCGCTTCCGGGCTCAAACATTCTTTCAAGCGATCCGCGACCACTAGCTGCTTGAGTTCCTCGAACGTGCCTACCTTTGAACTTTGGACATAATAGTCGAAATAATTCTCAAGGCGCACGGCAAACTGATCCCAGGATTCCTTTTCTCCCTTTTTCGATCCCGCAAATAGCCTCTTGTACTCCGCCGCCGAAAGCCTGAGACCCTCCAAAATGCTTGACTTAAGCTTAACGTAAGCTTTTCGCTCCTCTGCTGTCAGCCTGCACAGCAGCCCACGCGCCCTTTCGCTTAACTGTGCCAAAACTAGCCCGGCCCACCATTCGCTCGGAACTTCATACGACTCGAGCGTTGCCTCAACGTCCTCGAACCACATTGGCGCAAGTGCCTCTTGGTTCGGCATTGGTGCCAGTGCACCCTTTAACAAACTTGCGAATTTTAGTCGCCTGTCTTCCTCCAACCTTCCGCCGAGCGATAGGCTGTCATCGCCCTCGTTGGACTCCGCCCGATCACGGGCTCGTAGCCGCTGGCTTTCCAGCATCAAGCGCTGCTTCTCCGTTTCCGCCTCAGCAATTTTCAGTTGAAGCTGTAGCAGCGCTAGCTGCTGTTCCGACGCCGTATCTGACGTGCCACTACCCTGACCCCCCGTGCCGCTGTCGGCGACTCCCAACGCCTGCAAGTTTCCTGCCCCATCCCCGTTCATTTCCGAGTTGTCCCTTTCTCTGTTTCGCAAGTTGTAATGCTTTATCATCGCCTGCGCCCAACAGAAAATCAAGAGGTACCCGCCTGAAGTAGCCTTGCGGTGCGCTCTTCCTCCTCGGAATCCGGTGGGCTAGCCTTGCTTCGTTGGTCCCGCAGCGCGGTAGTCAGTTGAAGGTGGTTGTCGTCAGTCTCGGCCGATGTCGCTCCCCGCTGTCCTCCTCAGTTCAGCCATGCAGATCCTGCTCGACTGCGCCAGTTAGGTTCTTCTTTGTTTGTTCCACTCGCCTCGCTGGTTGCGCGACATTTGCTGCTGCCGCCAAGGAAGCCGAAGGCGAGAACTTTTCATCTGCTGGCACCTTGAGGAAACGACCGCTCCGACATCATCTGGATAGAGACGTTTATTCGTTTCTCTTCTCCCCCCTTCCTGTCCCTGCACCCCTGCTTTTATTCCCTGTCTCCCCATTCAAACACGATTACAGTCCAATCGGAAAGCAGGAGTAACTCTCTCCTTGTCTCCCGGTCGGCTGCCGCTGAACGCACCAGGCCCGGATTCCTCCTCGCCACCTCCTCGCAGGAATACCGCCTCTCGCCCGCTCGTCGGTCGCCGCCGCCGCTCATCTCCATTTCACCCCGGTTTCCAGAATGTTCGGCCTCAGGCGTTGACGGGTCGTCAATACAATAGGCCCGTGCATCATTGCCGCTGCCTTTGGCTGTCACAGCGAAGGCGCAAGTGTACCTTCCGTCCCTGTAGCCCGGCTCGGCCACGGTCTCCTGTAAGGCACCATAATTGAACCCCTCGGGGGACGTGAGTCCTTGCATCTTTTGTGACCAGCAGACAGTATTCGTTCCACCAACCGGAACTACCGCTTCCGTGTTGGCGCGGGTACGCCGGCCGCGGGGCGGGTAACAATATGAAGGTATGCGGCGAACGTACGAAGTTCGGCCCCAACACTGACCATTCGTTCGAGGCCGTCACTGCGCCGGAAAGTTCCGTGAGAGTAAACGTTGCTCCCTGTGGTCTAACAGTTCCTCCCTCACTTTGCACACGACACCCTCTTCTTGCAGTTAATCCCTCCGAGGACTAACTACCTGTTGCGGGGACGAAATACAGCACTTACTCCCATTTCGCACCTTTGCGGCTTAGAGTGTACGTTACGCGCTCGTATTTCAAGCAAGCAGAACATCTAAGGTCTTCGCCTTAAAAATTATGCCTGGCCTATCGAGTTAATGTTATCAAAAATCATAGATTCCGCGTTCTACAAGATATATAACTCAGGCAATCTTCCCGTATGTGACGTCCCTTTTTCCTTTATTTACCGAATAATTTGGAGCCGTCGAGGACGCACAGGAAACACACCCACATGAGCGTAAAGCGCGTACGGCGAATCGGCGCCGAATGGCCTTGAACCGGAGAGATTCTTCGGAGAGCGTGACGCCCGCGTTTTTCCTTCTCCGCTTTTGGACTCTCACGAGAGAGGGCGCGTCAGTGCTGCGCCCGATTCAGTGACTTTATTAGGAAGCCCGATCGAGCGCACTTTCGCCTCCTCAAGAATTCTTGCTCCATGCCTAAAGCACATGTCTCCTCTGACCGATCTGTTTTCGGTTCGTTTCGATAGAACACTTCTTGCATCCGTTTGTCATTTGTTTTCGACTTACGCAGGTTCATGCCGCCATCTCTCATGATTGTTTTCGATCTCTCGTAGATGTCTAAACTTTCTTCGAAAGTGTCTGCCCCAACCAGCAGATCATCGACATAAAAGGTTTCTTCAGGTCAGCGGCCAATGCTTTGTCTTCGCCCAGTACATTTTCCTTGGTGATGATGAATAGTCACCATCAGAAGGAACGCACTTGATGCCGGCCCAAAGGGTACCCGTGCCATATGCCATTTCCGAATGGCATGGCTTAGGTTAACGGGAACCTTATCGAGCCACACACACAAAAAAAGAATGCATCTCGGTCAGGCTCCTGTATCTCCATTCGAAGGAAGTCGTTTTCGATATCCCAGTTAATGGCTATGGGGTACCAGCGGTAGTATATCATAACCTGGAGCGGTTCCGGATTCAGATTCTCTCCTTTGTGCAGACACCCATTCATGGATGGCGCACACCGTTCGTGAGACGAGGCGTCAAACGCTACTCTCAACTTTGTAGTTTATGATTCTTCTCTAATTACTTCTTTATAAGGCATATAGCAGACTGCTCGGTCATTAGGAACGCTTTCGGTCACGAACTCTGCGTGTCCGATCGAAGGATACTACCTTTGGACCGTGTCGTATCGCTTAAGTAGGCCGTCATTTAGCGATAACCTTTTCACTAGCTTACGCTGTCGAGCGACAGCTGTATTGAGATTTTCTCCAAATAATTGTTTATGTTCTTCTTTCTATGGTACCGCAACGGTACACCTTACATTCGAGCTGCTGATCGTCTTTTCCAAGAGCTCAAGGGTCTGGTACGGGGTGGAGTCACACTGGTCAGCAATACCCATCGACGGGACAGTGCGCACACCCCGATCTTCCCCTGCCGTTCCGGATTAGTTCCGCACGGACGCGCGCCGGTCACGGCATTGTCCGTCATCAACAGAGCGGCGTCCCGCACCCCGTCGAGGTCGAAAGAACGTTCAGACCTAATCATAGCCGGACTAGTTGGGTGCATTACCCGGACACCTCGATGATGATCAAACATCAAACGTATCTTTTCTTGAAAATAACGGTGTGTGATGCGTACACCAATCTGTATTTTTGTTTTTACTTCGATGATGTTCCTCGACTGAGAGTAACTGACTATTTCTGACCCAGCTTTAAAGGGCCCATGCTGGTCAACATTCGGATTTTTCTCGACGTCCGGTGGTGCTGCCCTGACTTCTGTCTCGTGTCCTTGTTTGCGCGCCCATCATCTCTTGTCATGGGCTGGTTAATATTTGTTAAGTGGCAAACCGTGCAGGCAGTAGTTGCTTCGTCGGCTGGGATATATTGAATGTGGACTAGTTAAATCATCGACAAATATAGCAACACAATAATAATAATATCTGTGGTTTAACGTCCCAAAACCACGATATGATTATGAGAGACGCCGTAGTGGAGGGCTCCGGAAATTTTGACCACCTGGGGTTCTTTAACGTGCACCTAAAGCTAGGTACACGGGCCTCAAACATTTTCGCCTCCATCGAAAATGCAGCCGCCGCGGTCGGGATTCGATCCCGCGACCTTCGGGTCAGCAGTCGAGCGCCATAACCACTAGACCACCGTGGCGGGGCAAATATAGCAACACAATGAAGACACAGAAGAATGCTGTTTACCAAGTAAAGCTTATTACGGCTGCGCCAACCCGCTGCGGCTGCTGCATTTAGATGGAGGCACAATGGTGGGGGGCCATGTGCTTAGATTTAGGTGCACGTTAAAAAACCTCAGATAGTCAAAATTTCCGGAGCCCTCCGCCACGGCGAGTGTCATAATCATATCCTGGTTGTGGATTCAAAACCCCAACAGTTATTATTACGACTGCTCCCCCCCCCATAGCCTCGCCCTCCTCTAACAGCAATCATCCAACATGCGCTAGTTTCCTCAACTGCATATGGATAGCGGAAAACTAGCATAAAGGTCAAATACCGATATACAGGGTTTATGTTGCTTTTTTTTTCAGATGGTGCGATATATACCTGCCTAATCAAGGAGAAAATGCGTACCTTTCCGTACATATGAAATAGGTATAATGGGCAAATATATTATGAAAAATCGAGTAAATAAATACTCGACGAATCAAGCCTTGAAGTATGCGTACGCAAGAACACAAAGTTTGACGAAAACATGCGCTGAGACTAGCAACCGAGCAATGAAGAAGTAGCTACTGAAAAAGAAAAGCGAGCACGCATATGCGCCGTAGACGATACAGTAGAGGTGATAGCGATGCGCATGAGGTAAACCAATCACAACTAAAACACCCATACGCCTTAAGACAGTGAAGAAAAAAATGCAGCACATAATACCTTCTAATTACATTTCCCTGAAAGGCCGAACACAAGACTCTTCTAAATATGTCCTCGCAAATATTAGCTCACTAGGCTAGAGATCAAATAAATTCGGGAGGCCTCTCCCATTATGCCATATTTGAGTAAAACATAGAGAGGCGTACATCATTCAGCGTCAACTCGGAGGTGTAGAGATCGAAACTGTCGTCGCCAGCAATAGAAGTCCCTTAGAGGCTACGAAAATGAGAGTCAACTAAGACACGTGCAGTTCGATGCAGCGACGTGGCGTCGTAACGACTTTCGATTTTCTCGATCTGCTGTACGTAAAGCTCACAAAGATCCGACAGGCACTGCACCGCACTAGCAGGCCGTCGAAGGCAGACCGCATGGGGAGGGTCTCTATGAGCACGCGTGGAGACTGGAGGAGAGGAGGAAAGAGTTGTCGGTTGGACCGTTCAGGAAGGGCGCGTTTGTTTGATCACGGGCCGCGAACAATAGCTCTTTGCGGGGGCACGCTTTTATCACGGAACTGGTGTGAGACACGCGTCACCCATACTGTGTACGAGGACGCCATGCGAGCCACTAGTCTTCTGAGGCTTCTTTCTTCCTTTGAGAAGGGAGACGGGGAGACATTTTCGCGAGGCCGATTAGTAGAGCACGGCGTTGCGGCCCCCTTTTTGAATTTCAAGCAACGGAGACAAAGTTACACGGACACAACAAGCGCTTGCTCGCAACTGAAAGGTTTATTGGAAGAAAACATAAAAGGACGGCGAACCAAAATCAAATGAGCAGTCGCCACAACGTAGCAATCTGACTAAACAAGCAAAATTTTGCTTGGTAAAGCACTAGACGGGACAGAAAAGTCGAGAGTACGGGACGAGAGCTACCTAATAAATGTGAACATTTACTGGATAGTATCGCCCCACCGGACAGTGTGCGCGCGAGCACATATTGTCCTGCTGACCAGACATTCGGTGACCGGCAACAAAACACAAAGGCAGGCGTGAAAAAACCCTCGTGACAACATGACACGTGTCAAATGTATGCACAGAAAAGGCAATAGAAATGTGAAGCCTGAATACTCAATACGGGTGGGTACGTGGGCTTGCTGGTAGTGGGTCATTTCATAAGCTTCGTTGTAGCGCGGCAAAGGCACCAGGATGACGACACACAGCGCTACGCAGTTGACTACGCATAACCGGCAATGCAGAACAGAATAAAACCTAAAAAGTGGAGGCAGGTGGTGGGGTCAAATGGAAAGCTGCGGCCCTTCCACCGAACAGCTTGTTGTCGCTTTTAGATTTCACAAAGGCAGCCACCAGCAATTATCCTACAAATATCTCCGGCGAAACCCAAACCGAAACTCGGAAGAGCGCGACTACCACACTCTTCCGTGACGTCCAGAATGAGCGAACGTCGTTGTACCAGCTGTGAAGAAGAAGATGCGCCTCCATGCAGCAGCATCGCCAACGCTCGGCTCGCTCGGCTCGTGTTTCGGATCGCCGCTTTGCCTCTGGACGGTTCTTCTCGCTGCCTTGCCGCTGACAACTACGTCCTTCAATGACCAATAAACCTCTTCTCATTTGGTGGAGCGTGCTGTTCATCCCCGTCGCTACACCCTGGAGCTGCGAAACCGGGCGCTTCCGCCGATCATGAATGACAACACAAACCCACCTTCGGTCCTGTCCGTCACCTGCACCGGGCTTCCTCGGCTCCGGGATCCAAAAGTATTCAGCGGTACAGATGAGACAGACGTGGAACACTGGCTTGACCACTACGAACTGGTGAGCGCACATAATAAGTGGGGTGACCCCGACAAGCGAGGCCACGTCATATTTTATCTGACTGGCGTCGCCGAATTGTGGTACAACAACCACGAACACAACATCCCCCCATGGACCGTATTCAATGCGTCCTCCTCTGAAGTGTTCGGTCGGCCGGCTGTCCGCAAGCAGAGCGCAGAGCAGCGCTTGCGCGTCCGCTCACAGCAGACTGGAGAAAGCTTCACAAGCTATATTGAGGACGTCGTCGACCTTTGTCGACGTGTCAACGACACCATGCCCGAACCTGACAAGATCAAGCAAATCCTGAAGGGCATTGACGACGGCGCATTCGAAATGCTCTTGGCTAGGAATCCAGGCACAGTTTTAGAAGTTGTCAGCTTGAGTCAGAGCTACGACGAGTTGAAGAAGCAGCGCGCTCTCATTCGGCAGCCTCCACGGGGTGGCGAGTCACTGTGCAGTCTCGACATCATGCCTGACAATTCAACGTTGCTTCAGCAGGTTCGAGACTTCGTCCGCGAGGAAGTTTCCCGCCAACTTTCCTTAATGCCTTTTACTCACGAGCCTACCACCCGTCTGCTCGCCCCGCTCCGCACTGTTGTTTCGGAGTAGGTTGCCCACGCCGTTCCCCTTGCGCGTCACGATCCGCCTCCATCCAACCCTGTTCACCGCGCGTGCAGCGCAGCCAGTGGCAGCTCTTGTCGCCTATGTGCGAGCCGTGCAGCTTGTGGCCGCCCTTCTCACGTATGCGGACGTTGTGCGTAGGCTTCCGCAACCACCTTACACCACGCACTCACAGCCCACGCAACCGCCTGTCTATGCTGCTTCTTGGCCCGCACCGACAATCGCCAGTCCATGGAGGACGCCTGATAACCGACCGATTTGCTACGCCTGCTACACTCTTGGACACGTCACCCACCATTGCCACCATCGCCCCAAAACTTTCGCCGACCGTGCCCGGTCGTCGCAATCCGGCAGCCAGCCCTTTCCTCAATACGTTCCTGGCCCATCACCGCGCGATGTCCCTATTCACCGCCCTGACTTCCAGCCGCAGCGCTTACCATCTCCTCGGCGGCGATCGCCCTCCCCCATGCGTCGCCGGCTCGGACACTCCGACCAGAAAAACTAACCGCCGCAGCTCAAGAGGCAAGAACTGCGCCATCTTCGAACTGTCCAAGCCCTCACGCCTCCCCTGCTAACGTGGTCGCCATAACTGTTGAAGGTGTTAGTACTTTTGCACTTGTGGACACCGGCGCAGCCGTTTCTCTCAGCCGCTAATCTCTGCCGTTTATTACGCAAGGTGACGACGCCGCTTTCTGTACTGTCACTCCACACCGCAAGCGCGCAGCAAGTGACGCCTCTTGCAGCCTGCACTGCAAGAGTGTTCATTGAAGGCATCTGTACATCGTTGAGCTTACTGTCCCTGTTCGCAGGACGTCATCCTCGGGTGGGACTTCCTATCCCGCCATAATGCCGTCATCGACTGCGCTCGCGCCAAAGTTGAGTTTTCACCATTGTGTGACGCCCCATTACTTGATGCTGTTCATCAGCCGCCTAAGTTACTCGTCCGTGATGATATCAACATTCCGCCTGGTACTTTCGCACTTGTTCCCGTTCCATGCAACACCCACACCGACGCTACGGTCTTTTTCACGCCGTCTGATGTCTTCACGAGTCGTAGATCTCTGCCGCTACCTTTCGCAACGATTGACATCGCCGCCGGCAGCAGCAATATATTCGTCTTAAATCCGCTCTCCGCACCTGTCACGCTGCTTGCAGGCGAATGTCTCGGCCGCGTGGAAGCTCTTGACTCCTCGTCTCTGGTTGACGTCCCGGATGACTGCTGCGACCAACCAAATGCCCTGTCGACACTCGGGGAGTCGTCCAGGGACATGTTTTCCAGTGCCATCACCGATACTCTCATTCCTGCCGAACACGCCGACCTACTTGATCTTCTGCACGAGTTCCGGAACTCTTTCGGTGCGTCGCAACCTCAACTGGGTCGCACGTCGCAAGTGCAACATTACGTTGACACCGGTTTACACCAGCCGCTGCGTCAAAGACCATGCCGCGTCTCGCTGAAGAGCGCCGCGTCATTGACGACCAAATCGAAGATATGCTTCGTAGAGACGTTATTCGACCATCGCACAGTCCCTGGGCGTCTCCTGTTGTCCTGGTGCGTAAGAAAGACGGATCCATCCGGTTTTGTGTAGACTACCGTCGTTTAAATAAGATTACCCGCAACGACGTCTATCCTTTGCCGTGCATTGATGACGCCATTGACACCCTTCACGAAGCAGAATTCTTCTCGTCGCTGGACTTGCGGTGTGGCTATTGGCAAGTGGCAATGGCTGAAGCCGATTGCCAGAAGACTGCATTTATAAAACCGACAGACTATATGAATTTAACGGCATGCCCTTTAGGCTTTGTAACGCTCCTGCTACGTTTGCACGACTTATGGATAATACACTACGCGGTCTAAAGTGGTCTATGTGCCTCTGTTACCTCGACGATGTCGTGGTTTTCTCGCATGATTTCCCTACGCACCTTCTTCGCCTCGGGCACGTTGTGACTTGTCTGACCAAAGCTGGCCTTCAGCTTAACCTCAAGAAATTCCGCTTCGCTGCCCGGCAGCTCGTCATCTTAGGCCACATCGTGTCCAAACACGGCATATTACCTGACCCTGCAAAACTTCGTGCAGTCGCGGAATTACCCAAGCCCACGACCATGAAGGAACTCTGAAGTTTTGTAGGCCTATGTTCGTATTTCCGGCGCTTTGTTCGCAATTTTGCATCCATCATGTCACCTTTAACCCAGCTTCTTCGCGGCGACGCCAACTTCTCCTCTTGGTCCCCTGCATGTGACGTCGCCTTCGCTACACTGCGCCGCCTGCTGACCTCCGCACCTATTCTTCGCCACTTCGATCCTACGGCTCTTGCCGAAGTACACACAGACGCCAGCGGAGTCGGGCTTGGCGCTGTCCTCGCTCAACGAAAGCCCGGCTGTTCAGAATACGTCGTAGCCTACGCTAGTCGCACGCTGACGAAAGCCGAAACTAATTACAGCGTGACTGAAAAGGAATGTTGGGCTCTGGTGTGGGCGCTTGGAAAGTTCCGGCTGTACTTATACGGCCGCCCGTTCGATCTAGTCACCGATCACCATGCGCTTTGCTGGCTCGCCACGTTGAAGGACCCTTTTGGCCGCCTAGCGCGATGGGCACTCCGCATCCAGGAGTACGACATTCGCGTCGTTTACCGCTGTGGACGAAAGCAATCTCATGCTGACGCCCTCTCCCACCCACCTTTACCTCCAGATCCAGCGTGCGCAACCACTTGCATCCACCCCGTGTCATCTCTCGATCTCGACTCCATTGCCACCGAACAACGTCTTGACCGTGGATCGCATCTCTTCTTCATTATTGATCTGGCACATCCACTCTCCCTGTATCCCGTTCCCTCCGACGTCAAGCTTTCCATTTCACCATCCGCGATCAACTGCTTCATCGCCGCAACTACGCTGCTGATGGCCGCCGGTGGAATGGAATGGAAACAACTTTATTGAAAGTCCGGCGATGTTTAATAACCCGGGCTCAGGTCTCCCATGAAGGGACTTCAAGGCCTTGCCTCAACGCCGCCTCGCGGGCCCGCTGGATTGCCCATTCTTGTGTCTTGAAGTTGGAGCTGCGCAGAGCGGCTGCCCACTTCGACGCGAGAGCATCCGGAGCTACTGCCATCTGAGCTGCTGTGACAGGGCACTCCCATAACATGTGTGGCTACTGGTCATTCCACTTAACGCTGAAATTTGGGCTAGTTGGTCTTGACTTAAATACATAATATAGCGGAACAAAAACAAGGACAGAGAAAGAAGCACACAGGACGTGTGCTCCTGTGTGCTTCTTTCTCTGTCCTTGTTTTTGTTCCGCTATATTATGTATTTTGGTCATTCCACGCAGCTTGCGATCGCAAGTATGTGCCTCTCTTCACGACGATCCGCAATGTGCCCACGCCGAGGTGTTCAAGATGTACGAACGCCTTCACCGTCGCTATTACTGGCGCGGCATATACAATTTCGTGCGGAAATTCGTGCAGTGCTGTCCTGACTGCCAACGACTCAAATCAACACCTTTACGTGCGACTGGCGCATTGCAGCCGCTTCCATGCCCTGCCAAACCATTTGATCGCGTCAGCGATGACCTCTAGGGTCCCCTTCCAATGACCCCAGATGGCAATCGGTGAATTTTAGTGGCTGTCGACCACCTGACACACTACGCCGAACCTGCCGCGTTGCCGAGCGCTACCACACGGGATGTCGCCTCTTTTATTTTACGTCACTTTATCCTTCAGCACGACGCCCCTCGAGAGCTCCTTAGTGACAGAGGCCGCGCTTTGCTCTCCGAGGTCCTCGAAGCTCTGCTCTCGGAATGCCACGTCATTCATCGGACAACCATAGCATACCACCCGCGGACTAACGGGCTCACGGAACGGTTTAATCACACGCTGGGTGATATGCTCTCGATGTACGTCGCATCTGACCATAGCAACTGAGACCGTGTTCTCCCCTATGTAACATTCGCATACAACACCGCGATACAAACAACTACCAGATTTTCGCCTTTCTTTCTTCTTTACGGACGCGAGCCGTCACATACTATCGACACTCTACTTCCCTACCGTCCTGATGCTTCCGAGTGTCCACCTGTCTCCGAAGCTGCTCGACAAGCCGAATAGTACCGCCAACTCGCCCGCACGTTTACCTCGCAAGAGCTGCAACGCCAGAAAGAAAGCCGCAGCACCTCACTTCCAGACCCTAGCTATACCCCAGGGTTTCTCGTATGGCTCTCTGTCCCATACCAACCTCCGGGACTCTCCTCGAAGCTCATTCCAAGGTACGAGGGCCCTTACACCGTCTTGGAGAAAAGCTCTCCAGTTAATTTTCTTATGGAGCCAGTCTCTCGATCGGAGGACATGCGCCGGCGTGGACGTGACATCGTCCATGTTTCCCGCCTCAAGCCGTACTATGAGCCTCTGCCTGAAACTTCTTAGGTCGCCAGGATGGCTCCTTTTTCAGCGGGGGCGATTGTGAAGAAGAAGATGCGCCTCCATGCAGCAGCATCGCCAACGCTCGGCTCGCTCAGCTCGTGTTTCGGATCGCCGCTGTGCCTCTGGACGGTTCTTCTCGCTGCCTTGCCGCTGACAACCACTACGACCTTCAACGACCTATAAACCTCTTCACACAGCTATCGAATTAGCTCGCTTCGTAGTAGTGCGGGTTTCCTTTGCGATTAGAGCACGCATGGTGCACGTACGTTAGCAAATGCAGAACACCGCAGCAATCGCCGTCCTGAACTGGGACGTCATTCTGGTCGTCTGCTAGTAGCGCTCATCGGAGCTTCGGTTTCGCCGGTGAACTTGGTAGAGTTTCATAGCTCCTCAGTCATTACCAGAGGCCGATTTCTCAAAATCTCAAAGCGGCAATGGCAGGGAGGACAGCAATTCTCCCATTTGTCCAGACCGCCTGCCTCCGCTAATTGAAAAGTTAATTCATTAACTTTATTTTATTAATGCCGCAATCTCTGTGTGTAGTCGTCTTAAAATGTCTCCCACCACAGAAAAACTAATCTGAAGGCAGCGAGCAAATATTCCATTCTCCGTACTTTTGATGATCTTCGGACACATTTCTTGAAACACCCTGTATACAGGTAGCGCTTATCGCATTTTCATAAAATCTGACAACCAGTAGTCGAACCGCAATTGACATTGATCCCACATGTGTGTGTTTTTTTTTTGAGGAGCTTCAAGCACTGGTATAGCTCTGTGCTAGAATAACTGATGGCCACGAAGAACGCCTGGGTACGATTCCAGCTCCAACCATGTGTTTTATCCGTATAGCATCCATCGGCATGTTTTGCTCGCCGAAAATATCACCAACATCTGCTCCTCATTTTCTGCGACATGAGATCCTGCACGCTATCGTGTTCAGATTTTCAGTCTATTCTCGCATGCGTCCCGCGGCACCAAGGGCCAGGGTTTCGTGACGTAAGCGACCAAAATATCACGTTTAGGGGTGTGCGAATGGCAATTTCAGAACCGAATCGAATCCGAATCGTATAGTGATTACACCGAATCGAATACGAATATGAATCGAACGCTTTTCGAATAGTTTCCGAAAAGTAAAGCAACCGTTTTCAAAACAGCGATAATTCCACATTTCACTTGAAACAAATATTCACAAGCTTCAAAGGAACATTGCGATTAACTTTAACCGCCAAAAATGTTGCAGTTATGTACACTGCGGTTAGCTCTATACAGCAGCGACTACAGCCTTCGACATCTATCGAAATTGCTGGTTGAATTACAGAAATTGCTTCAATATTGAAGGTGGTGCTTCGTCGTCAGCTTTACAATAAAATTGAGTCATACAATTGAAACGCTGTTTCAACATCATCACGAATCTCATGATAGTTAATAGACCTTTTTCAAGCACACGAGCGCACCAGCGGGCGCGCAAGCGCTCATGGGAAATGTGTGTACGCCGCAGCAGCCGCCGCGGCGAGCGCGCGCGCCTCGCGCTGTAGCTTTCCGCTTGCGCCGTGCCAGTACTTCTTAGACACAGTGAACTTGGCAAGGTGCAACATGTTACTGCGCAATTTAATTACGAACTTCAGTGTTTAGCTGCGACGGCCTCTCGACGATTTCCATTTGTCCCACTGTTGGACCTGTCGAGCGGCTCAGAAGCGTCACTTTTTGTTTACTGATTTTTTTGGCGCCAGTGCGAATTACGGCATAAATGATAAAAAAAAATCACAGCATATCCACGGAGTGAATGATGATGAGTGGGCGAAGCTGCGGAGGTTCATCGGTAAACCGTGAATCTTCCGTGAATTCTGCCCAGTACATCATCACCGAGGTGAGATCGGGCGCGTTTATACTAAAGGTTCAATGAATTATGACGACTTGCAGCTCACTTTAATTTTACATGTACGCTGTGAATTTTCATTGTTTAGAAAACCATTGCTTTAGAAAACATCTGGCGTCTTTCGTTAAGCAGCTGGCGTCTTTTCGTTTTGCTTTAGAAACATCTGGCGTTCTTTCGTTTTGCTTTTACAAAACATCTGGCGTCTTTCGTTGGTTTATTTCATCAATCAACGGTGTTTTGAACAAAATTGTTTAATCACGCACAGGAGAAATCTCACCAGGCACTACCTTGGAGGTAAACAATGGCTGCTAATGGGAATGAGAGACAGAAGAAGTCGGCTTTTAGCTAACACTTACACTTCTACTTCTACTAACGTTTCCTACTGGAACATGCCAATGGCTGCTAATGGGGTTTTAGTTAACGCGCACGCTGCGAATTTTTTATTGTTCAACAACGCACAGGAAAAATCTCCCACCGGCACCACCTTGGAGGTCAAAGCGTAAGACTGGTTACGCACTACGACTACTACGACTACGACTACGAGGGACGAACGGGTGCCGCCTTAAGGAGCTTCGCCCTTAAAACAACTCGGTTGCCTATGAAGTGCAGGAGCGGTCAATGATTCGCGGATGCATTTGGAATCAACGTCCATCGACACTGTCGACGAGTACAGTGTGAGGCTCTGAACACTAGAAAGTGTAGTCGGCATTTAGGGAAATGAGATATATTCACTGCGTTGCTCGCACCATATATGTAACGAACGATAAATGCCTACTAACGTTCCTTGGTACTATAACTTCAGGTTGGAATAATACTTAGAGGGAAAAAAGAAAGAAGCAGTAAAATGAAGGAAATGCACAAACAAGTGCTCACACACAACTGAAAGTTTATTGCACACATGAAAAAAACATATATACAAAAATGGGAGTGCATCGCGCGTCTCATAAAGAGGCACAAAAAGTCAAACAACCAAGGCGCGTGCTTACAGTCGATTAATAAAGCTGAATTCCTTGTCTTGTAACAACTGAGAAGGTTTACTGACACAAAGTGTGGCGTTATTTGTCACATGATATGCCTCCGATATTTCTCGCGTTGTCTGATTAGATTGATGCTACAAAATTACTGTGCTTTCGAAGGTGGGATTACATTTTCATGACTGACATAGCGATGCCTGATGAGACGGCTCCATTCAATGAATTTCGATTTAATACATCGACCAGTCTGGCCGATGTACATGTGGACACAAGAAAGAGAAATTTGCGGTTAACTCCTACACAATTTACAAAACAATTGGCATGCCCCTGACCGCATTTTTCATCGCTCACCGCAGACCCCTGCGACCTTAATGCGACTAAGTTTATTTGTGACGGCAAACACAACCTTCACCCCTACATCGCTTCCCTACGTTCTTCAGGGCATGCTACTTCTTATACATATGTGGAATAACTGCAATATTTCTAGTTTCTTCATTATTTACGAATGGAGGACGTCCGTGTTAATCTTTCTTTGCCATGCGAACAGATTTTCGCAGACCGATACAACGATACGCAGGATATCCCGCCTCTTTGATCACTTTGCAGCTGGAAACTACTCCTCATCTTATATGCGCAAGTTTTTTTTTTTTTTCAATGCCGTGCGTAATCATGACATGACAATTCCTCGTTTAACAATATTCGAATGCGCCGACGCGAAATTAAACAGCGATTTCGCTGGACGCGGGCTATACTGCCCACAAACATGCTCCGCAGTGAAACTTAAAAGCATATATCAAGAAACTGCAAGTTATCAGAGTAAGGCATCTCGCAAGTGAATTCTTCTTTAAGCACGTTTAGAATGTGCTCACTTCTCTGTACAGCGCGTGACTTGTCAATTAAAATTAAATAATCATCTGTATACCTGAACACTGTAACAGCTCTCTACAGTTTGGTTAAACCCGATCATGAGCCGCTATGACATTATATGCTATAGCGGCTTGTGAACAAGTAATCATTGAATAAATACGAATTCGGTGTTCCAGCTCATATTGCTCACGATAACACATTTTGACTGCATGTATCGGCACGTGCTAACTTGCATGCCGCTTAACTGCTACATCCGGTATACGTCAGCTCGGTAATACCTACACTGACTGCATCATTCCTTTCGCATTTCATGCGCAGAGATACATGCAGGTGCGTTCAGACATGTGTAGTATTTAGGATTTAATAATAGTCAACCAGCGGCGACGCGTTTTTTTCGTTTGGTGCTCCCACGGCGCCAACGAGCAGCGAGTGACGGAACAGCCGGCAGGCTCGCGGTACACGCTTTTCCCATAGTGCTTCACGCGCCTGCGGGGGGTTCTGGGAATGCTTGAAAAAGGTCTATTAGGACACCTTCGGTTCGGCGACACTAGAGATTTATGCAAAACGGCTACATCCGGTGATCAATATGGCGTCTAAAGTCCTGTTAGAGTTTCGGTGCATGCGTGTTGGTAATTCAATAATTCAAGCTAGAAAAAAAAATATCCCTTGTTGTTCAAAAGTGTTGTTGCTTTGGGTTTTCCCGTTGGTGCTGAGCATTCGAAAAGTATTCGAATAATATTTGGTATTTCAGATATCCGCTATTCGATTCGAGTGCCTAATCGAATACAACGCTGTTCCATTCGTTATTCAATATTTTCGAATGTTCGCAAACCGCAATCATTTTAGTTCTATGATGACATGACCAGCAAATCGTTTTCGTGGCGTACTAACATGCACCCGTGCTAATATGCTTTATACAAAGCCAAAGAGATGGCCACAAGAATACAAGTCGTAGGCGGCTACATAAATTTCAACTAGCCCCAACACAAGCACTCATAGATAGATAGATAGATAGATAGATAGATAGATAGATAGATAGATAGATAGATAGATAGATAGATAGATAGATAGATAGATAGATAGATAGATAGATAGATAGATAGATAGATAGATAGATAGATAGATAGATAGATAGATAGATAGATAGATAGATAGATAGATAGATAGATAGATAGATAGATAGATAGATAGATAGATAGATAAACGGACGGACGGACGGACGGATGGATGGTTTTTTCCACCATCACCACCACCAAGACACGTTTCTGTCAATTATGACTCCCAAGAACCTATGGCTTCTGCTGAATGATATACGTTCTCCGTTAATTTATATACCATAGGCAGATATTGCCTTCCGGGTGAGTGCTACCACTGCACATTTCCCGCATGACACCTTGACACCTTGTTTACGAAGGTAGCATGACGTCATTGTGCCTGCCTTCTGAAGGCGGGCGCGAAGCTGAAGCTATGTCACATCTGAAGTCCAAATGCAGATGTCGTCAGCGTAGATAGAAAGTCCTACGGTGCTTGGTAGGTTTTTGACAAGTCCAATGGGAGTTATATTGAAAAGCGTAGGGCTTAACACTCCCCTAATGAGGGAAAAAACTAGACGCCTAAAACACCGTACGAAGGACGAAGAAGCACACGGAAAGAGCGTCACTCGCAACTGATTTATTCTCAGAAGAAACGCAGAAAATATATATGCCGCACCACACATGCGCACGCTTAGAATTATGTGGATTGCTCGGTGGGCGTGGTGTATGAAATCCCACTTAGTTGTGGTCGGGTTTACATCGGCCAAACTGGTCGGTGTTTGAACGTTCGAGTTAGGGAACATGAGCTGTTACTTCGGCAGCACATTTGCCTGCACATTGCCACTCCTGTTCACGTGAGGCGAGGTTTTCACGCGTTTCTGTCCTTGCCAAAAGCTCAGATGCTCTTTCCCAGGAATTAATGGAAGCTTTTTGGGATAAAGAAGAAAGGCGACTTGTGCGTAAGTGACACATCACCTGTTTTGCGCATGTCTGAGTTCCAATTTTGCTTGTCGTTGCTTGATTAGAAATGCCTTTCTATTGACCTCGAGTATTTTTTGTGTAGTGACTAGCTGATGCAGTCCGGTGTGCGCATCTGTGGTGCGGCAGATATATATATATATATATATATATATATATATATATATATATATATATATATTGTACAGAAGCATTAGAACACTGTAATGGGCCGTCCTCTTGAGCGCCTTCTAGTGGGTCGCCCTCTTCGCTTCTTCTCGGAGAGCACGCCCCTCGTGCTCTTGCTCGTGAGAGTCTGTGCTCTGTCGTTACTGTCGTCGCTGCGCATCGTCGCCGTCGATCCCGCCGTCAATAAACGCCTTTACAAAGTGGTGGAGAGTGCTGTACCGTCCCCACAACTTCGGTCTCCATCTGATGCCCCTGGAGCTTCGATCCCGTACCGTGCCATCTACCATGCCGCAAGACGCCGCTCAGCAAACGCCGCCTCCTGCCCCGACCGCTTGTCCCGGTGTCCCCCGTATCCGCGACCCTCCTATCTTCACTGGCGCGGATGGCACCGACGTGGAGGACTGGCTCACGATTTACGAACGGGTGAGTGTCCCCAATAAATGGGACGAAGCAGGCAAGCTGAGCAACTTGGTTTTCTACCTCGCGGGTGTGGCCGGCACGTGGTACAACAACCACGCATCCGATTTCCCGACGTCGTCCGCTTTCAAGACCGCCATCATCAACGTGTTTGGCCGCCCTGCCGTTCGTAAGCTGCAGGCCGAACAGCGTTTGCGAGAACGAGCTCAGCAGGCCGGCGAAACCTTTACCAGCTACATTGAAGACGTCCTCGATTTGTGTAAGAAGCCGACGCCACCATGTCGGAATCTGACAAGATGAGGCACATTATGAAAGGCATCGACGACGATGCTTTCACGATGCTGCTCGCCAAAAACCCCAGCACTGTGGCCGAGGTCATCACGCTCTGCCAGAGCTACGAGGAACTGCGCCGGCAGCGGTCGATGACCCGTCGCTCTCCATCCCGCGACGCCGAGCTCGCTGGCTTGTCGACCATATCCGACCACTCCGCCTTGCTCGCAAAGGTGAGGTCATTCGTGCGCGAGGAAATCGCGCGCCAGTTCTCTCTGCTGGACTTTGCTCAACCTCAGTACGTTCACCAGCCGTCAACCGCTCTTCTCCCTCCCCTCCGTCGAGCGATTGAGCAGGAAATCGCGGAGGTCATGCCTGGGTACCACCAGCACCATCCCGCTCCTGCACCACTGAGTTACGCCCAAGTTGTCGCAAGGACGTCCCCACTAATACCTACGGCAGCCCCACATAGTTACGCCGAAGCCGCCGCTAGACATCAGTCCTTCGAAGCGGCTGTGCCGGCTACCTACGCCGACGTAATGCAGAGGCCACGACCGCAGCCCACGATGCAGTCATATCAGTCGCTACCCCGTCAATCACGTCCTGCGCCATGGGCGGGACCTGCTCCAGCAAACCGATGGCGCACACCTGACAACCGCCCCATATGCTTCGCATGCGGTTACGCCGGCCACGTGGCGCGTTATTGAAATCGCGTCCAGCCGCCTCAAGTCGTGTCGCCCGCCACCAGCCAGACGAACCGCATATTTTACGCCCCACCTACGCCTCTGTCACCGACGTCACGCCAAGCTCCATCTACTCGGCGCTCTCCGTCTCCCCGACGTGGCTCACTGTCGCCGATGCGCCCGCGTCCGGTCGCACGCGACCAGGAAAACTAGTCGTCGCAGTCCACGAGGCAAGGGCTGCGACGCTATCGAACTGCGAAAGCCCTCAGCGAAGCCCATCGAACGTAATAGACGTTTTTGTGGACGGTGTTCGCGCATCTGCCCTTATCGACACTGGAGCCGCCGTATCCGTTATGGACGCTAAACTAAGCCGCCTGCTACGAAAAGTGACAACGCCACTTTCCGGTCTTTCCCTCCGTACAGCCAGCGCCCAATGTATTCACCCGACGGCGGTATGCACAGCCCGTGTCATCATTCAGAAGGCTCTGTACGCCGTCGAATTCATCATAATTTCCTCATGCTCTCACGACGTCATCTTGGGATGGGATTTTCTCTCCCGCCACGACACCGTCATTCATTGCGCGCCAGCCGAAATAGAGCTTTCACCATTCTCAGATTTGACGCCGGCAGACAGTTCATCGGCTGCGACCAAGGTATTCGTCAAAGACGACATCACAGTTCCTGCAAATTCGTCAACGGCTGTGTCAGTCTACTGCACCGGTTTCTGCGACGCCGTTGCACTTCTTTCTCCGTGTGACCGCGTTTTCACTAGGAAAGGCTTGCTGGTGCTATTTGCGACCGTGGAAATCACTCAGGGCGACACGGATATTTTTGTGACCAACCCATCCCCGTTCATTGTTACGTTGGTGCGAGGGGAATATCTCGGCAGAGCGGAACCCCTCGAAGACGCCCAAGTTATAGACGCACCGGGTGACACGCACTGCGCCAGATTCCGTACGCTCAGTGCTGTTTCTGCGTCCGATTCGTCACCTGCTGATGTGTTTAGGTCCTCCATTGCTGACAACCTCACATCGGTCCAGCGTTCCCAACTTCTGTGCCTGCTGGAAGAATTTCGTTCTTCTTTCGATGTCGGGCAAACTTCTTTCGGCCGCACTTCCGCTGTTACCCATCGCATCGACACTGGCGCCCAACCACCACTGCGGCAACGTCCATATCGCGTCTCTCCAGCAGAACGCCGGGTCATTAATGAACAAGTCGACGACATGCTTCGACGCGACGTTATTCGGCCCTCGGACAGCCTATGGGCGTCTCCCGTTGTTCTCGTTGCGAAGAAGGACGGTTCCGTGCGGTTCTGTGTGGACTACCGACGGCTCAACATGATCACTCGCAAGGATGTTTACCCGCTGCCGCGAATCGATGACGCGATTGACAGTCTGCAAGGAGCCGAATTCTTTTCATCTCTTGATTTGCGCTCGGGGTACTGGCAAGTACCCATGGCGGATGACGCTCGACCGAAGACAGCCTTTGTCACGCCCGACGGCTTGTACGAGTTTAACGTCATGCCGTTTGGTCTGTGTAATGCGCCCGCGACCTTCGAGCGCATGATGGACACCGTTCTGCGCAACTTGAAATGGCACACGTGCTTGTGTTACCTGGACGACGTCGTCGTTTTCGCTCCGGACTTCTCCACGCATCTCCAACGTCTGCGGCATGTTTTGACGCGTTTGCGCAACGCAGGCCTCCAACTGAATCTGAAGAAGTGCCGATTTGCAGCGCGGCAGCTGACAATCCTCGGCTACGTCGTGTCCAAAGACGGAATCCTTCCCGATCCGGCCAAGCTTCGGGCCGTGGCCGAATTTCCCAAACCTACGTCCGTCAAAGAACTGCGCAGTTTCGTAGGACTGTGTTCGTACTTTCGACGCTTCATACGAAACTTCGCCACTATCATATCGCCGCTGACGAAGCTCCTTGGAAGTAACGGACCCCTAAATTCATGGTCGTCCGAGTGTGACGACGCGTTCACAAAGCTCCGTCGTTTGTTGACGTCTCCTCCCATACTACGCCACTACGATCCTACGGCCCCAACGGAGGTACACACGGACGCCAGCAGTGTAGGCCTCGGCGCTGTTCTTGCGCAGCGCAAACCAGGGTTCCCCGAATATGTCGTGGCATACGCAAGCCGTAGCTTACCAGAGCCGAGACCAATTACACAGTCACGGAAAAAGAGTGCCTGGCGATCATCTGGGCCCTTACAAAGTTTCGACCTTATTTGTATGGTCGCCCATTTGATGTCGTCACCGACCATCATGCACTATGCTGCCTGTCGTCATTGAAGGATCCCTCAGGCCGTCTCGCCCGCTGGGCACTTCGACTGCAAGACTACGACATCCGCGTGCTGTACCGCAACGGACGCCAGCATGCTGACGCCGACGCCCTCTCGCGCTCTCCCTTGCCTGACGACAATACCCCCTGCTCAGTATCTCACATAGCTGTTGCTTCAATCGACGTTCACACCATTGCTACCGAACAGCGCAAGGATAAATGGATCACCTCGCTGATCGACTTGCTGACGGATCCGTCGGCAACACCATCCACTCGCGCGTTGCGTCGTCAAGCCCACCATTTCGCCATTCGTGACGACCTACTGTACCGACGCAATTATAACGCCGACGGCCGCCAGTGGCTACTAGTGATACCCCGCAGTCTGCGTTCTGAAATATGCGAGGCCTTCCACTCTGACCCGCAATGCGCGCACTCTGGGGTATCCAAAACTTACCACCGCATTCGACAACGATACTTCTGGTGAGGGACGTACCGCTACGTGCAGAAGTTCGTTCGCTCCTGCCTCGATTGCCAACGCCGAAAACCTGCAACGCACGTGTCGCCAGCAGGTCTACAACCATTACCTTGCCCTAACCGTCCGTTTGGGCGCGTGGGCATCGATTTGTATGGACCACTTCCTCTGACTTCGGCTGGTAACCGCTGGGCCATCGTCGCTGTTGACCATCTAACGCGATACGCCGAAACCGCCGCCCTCACAGCGGCTACAGCGCGCGATGTGGCCTCCTTCCTACTACACAGATTCATGCTGCGTCACGGTCCGCCCCAGGAGCTGCTCAGTGATCGAGGCGGTGTCTTCTTGTCGGAAGTCGTCGAAGCCATTCTCAAGGAGTGCAACGTCGTTCACCACAATACTACTGCTTACCACCCGCAGATGAATAGCCTCACCGAACGCTTTAACCGCACGCTCGGCGACATGCTCTCAATGTACGTCGCAGCCGACCACACAAATTGGGATGTCATTCTGCCCTTCGTCACGTACGCCTACAATACCGCCACTCAAAGCACTACTGGTTTCTCGCCATTTTTCTTATTGTACGGCAGGCACCCGTCGCACACAATCGACACCATCCTTCCCTACAGGCCGGATCGATCTGAATGTGCGCCTATTTCGGACACAGCCAGGCTTGCTGAAGAATTTCGCGAGCTTGCGAAGACCTTTGCAACGCACGAACAAGAGCGGCAGAAGAGCATTCGCGGTGGCACCACCACTTTTGAGTCCACGTTCCTCCCTGGAGCGCTCGTGTGGCTCTCGGTCCCGACCGCTGCAACTGGCCTCTCTTCCAAACTGCTGCCCAAATACGAAGGCCCCTACCGTGTCGTCGAACGCACGTCCCCGGTCAACTACCTGATTGAACCCATTGAGCCATCTTCGGACATGCGCCGTCGAGGGCGCGACATTGTGAACGTGGAGCGCCTCAAGCCCTACCATGACCCACTCATAGTGACCAGCTGTTAGGTCGCCGGGCGGCTCCCTCTGCGTACCCGGGGTAATTGTACAGAAGCATTAGAACGCTGTAATGGGCCGTCCTCTTGAGCGCCTTCTAGTGGGTCGCCCTCTTCGCCTCTTCTCGGAGAGTACGCCCCTCGTGCTCTTGCTCGTGAGAGCCTGCGAGTCGGCGCTCTGTCGTTACTGTCGTCGCCGTCGATCCCGCCGTCAATAAACTCCTTTTCAATATATATATATATATATATATATATATATATATATATATATATATATATATATATATATATATATATATATATATATCCGCTATATATAGCGGATATATTTTTTTTCTGCGTTTCTTCTCACAATAAATCAATTTCTAGTGACGCTCTTTCCCTGTGCTTCTTCGTCCTTCTTACTGTGTTTTAGGCGTCTATTTTTTTCCCTCATTATGAATGAACCAACTAGCCCAGCAACAAGAACTTCCAACTTAACACTCCTCTTTGAGGGGCGACTCGGCTACTGTAATACTCAGCCATCGGGCCATTCTCCGTGGTCACGTAATTGATCTCGTCTGTAAGTAGCTGCACACCCACATATATATCTTGCCACGAAGGCCTACTGTTTCTAACGCACTCAGGATAGTTTCATGGGTGACATTATCGTAAGGCCCCTTAACGTCTAGAAATAGAGTAGCACACAGTCGCTTGCAGGCCTTTTGGTGTTCGACATATGTCCCCAGATCAACAACGTTCGCTGTTGCCGAACGGCCGCGCCTGAATCCGGCCATGGCATCTGGATAGATTTCATAGTGCTCGAAGTAACATTCCAGTCGTGTTAGAATCATTCTTTCCATTGTTTTTCCCACGCAACTGGCAAGCGAGACGCTACGAAATGGCGCTAAGGGTAGGCGCGAATGGTATACTCACACACATATGCTCTAGAGTCGCACATGTGTTATATAACCAGTTGTTTACAGTTGCGTAACGATGCCAACAGCCAAAAGGGTATTAAAAACAGCAGAAGCGGTAAGCCGATATGTAGTATTGGTTCGTTATGATAGAGAACGCACACAAGTTTCACGAACCCGTGTGCATGTGTGGAAGGGGTTCTTGACAGTTCTGACGTAGATAGCGGCGAGCGGAATGTCTTTGTTACTATGATTGATGTGCGCACCGCATACCTCGCCGATTCAGCTGCTTGTCTGTGTGCGTTCGGTGTTGGGGGCCGGCGAAGTGACATGCGCCCTACGTTGAAGTTGCGCATCGCCGTGTTCTTATATGTGCCCACGCCGCCGCACCCGCAACGAAGCCGCTTGCTGTGGACGTCACATCGAAATCCCGTGATTGCAGTGGGCTCATCGCTCCAGGTTTCGGAGGCGCAGAACACGCCAATTTACGTGAACAGAGCGTCTTTTTCGAGGTCGTGCACGAGCGCGCGCAGACTGTACGTTGAAAGCGGCGACAGTGGGGTGATTGTTGTGGTTGTGGCACCGAATGAAGGTGGTAGCCCGGTCCAAGACAATGTCTAGAGGCATGTTTGTTGTCGGGTCATGTTGTCGACAGAATGTCGATAGAGCCGGCGACATATCGGAACCTAGAGTCACCTTTTGCTTTGGTGGGGTATAGGCCGTCGATGCTGGTAGCCCTGGAAAGTGCTACATGCACGTAGGCCAACTTCACTGAACGACGCTTATCATATCTGAAGACTACCTGAGCTTATGTGGTCCTTTCTGACTTACATATAGTTATGGCGTTTGTTTGCTCAAGGGTAAACTGTTCAAGGGGAAACCAGCGCTCGTGTTGTTGCAGTGTTTTCTTTGTGTCTCGTTTTTTGCGCTGTTCAATATGAACCCCAACCAACTAGCCCAACTCTCCCTTTTGCTGCGGGAAACTGTGCCCTCTTACACGAGATATTTTCCTGGTGTATGTCGTGGTTGTGGAGGTTCGCAGTCCCACGGGAACTTGATTCATTCTACTGAGGGTGTGAGGTAGTGATGTGCTTCATCTTGGCTGGGACGACCATGCCTACCGTGGACGTTGGAAATTCAAGGCACAGTCGCAAGGCACGCTCGATGTACCACGAGGTGCCCATATTTTCGTTAACGAGGCCATCGCTTATGTCGATGGCGGCCGTGATCATGTACGGCTTGCCGATGCTCAGGTAAATTGAGGCCGGCAGGCTAGCCGTGACGCTTGCGTTAATGTTGGGCACCTTGGTCAGGGCATCCCTGTGTACCTGCTCACCGATGACATAACAGGGTGTCCACGGCGTCGAGGCAACTTGCGTTATAGTGGTCGACGTCCGCATTGCTATAATATAGCCGTAGGTTGTCAGGGCACATAGCGGCGGCTTTCTTAGCGTGTCCACGAAGCAGCTCTCAATTATTCTAACGTCATCCTCGGTCAGCATGAGGCTATCGCCCAGCCTCATATGAAATGAAGAGAACACTGCGTCATTCTGACACACCACGTGGACGAGTGGATGGCAGTCGAGCGCCTTCCAGGGCTGTTATGTCTTCAGCACCCTTCCTTCCTTGCGTTTTCCATGTGTATGTTCGCCGTTAATGTATTGACTGAGACTGTGAAGCACCCGTGGCACATAGCCGTATAACATTAACTGTGATAGGCGGGTATGTGCCACACCGTGACTAAGGGAAAGGATTTCATGACGTACGCGACAGGTGTTATTACCTAACCTAACAAAGAGGAGGTGGCGTTGCAATATACCTTAAAAGTCGATTTAATTATGAAGTTATTCCAGAATACTCATTCATTGATGTTCACTACGAATGTGTGCTTGTTAGATGCCTCAACACGATGCTGGTAGTTCTTTACAGGCCTCCAAACGGTGCTGTAACCCCATTTACTGATCTTCTGGAGCGTGTTTTAGAGCACTGTTTATACGTTGGTCTACCTACCATAATTAGTGGAGACTTGAACATTAACTTCCTCTCGATGGAGCCATCTGTACGAAAGCTACTTGACATTTTTCTTTCTTTCGGTTTTAGCAGTATTATTGACATACCAACAAGGATACCAAGCATGTCTGAACTTTACTAGATGTTTGTTTACAAACTATGAATTGATCAACTGATGCCGGAGTATTAATATCAGACATAAGTGATCATTTGCCGTTCTTTCTCTTTTTTACGCCCTACAGGCCCAATGAAACCAGCGCAAAGAAACCCCACCTATTCTGCTTAGGAAGATATCGGGAGAAAAGATTGATTATTTTAAGCATTTGGTTGAAGGAACTAATTGGGAGTCTATAATGCAGATAGACGACCCTACCGTCTCCTATGACTTATTTATTAAAACATTAAAAGAACTTTATTAGGGGCGAAGCTCCTTAAGGCAGCACCCGTTCGTCCCTCGTAGTCGTCGTCATCGTAGTAGTGCGTAATAAGTCTTACGCTTTGACCTCCAAGGTGGTGGCCTGTGCC
>NC_051181.1:26324686-26410278 GCF_013339695.2 Rhipicephalus sanguineus | reverse complement strand
CCTTACCTCTTAAAAAAAGGGTGTCTGTACTGATACTTTGGGTGGTATAATCGCCTCGCTACACATATGATGACCTTTTGGGGTGTCAAACGACTCCCTTCGTTCTTCAGACCAACGACTCCCTTCTTCACAATTTGGGGGGGTCAAACGACTCCCTTCGTTCTTCAGGACCAACGACTCCCTTCTTCACAAGCAGAGAGGTCTACGTTACTCCCAACGCAGGAGTCTACGTGACTACCTTTTATTCCCGCTAGTACCTCTAGGTAGTCAGGGTGACCCCTTTGCCTGGTAACGCGCTGACCCCCACTGGAGCGTCCTTTGACTCCGTTGTCTTAAGGACAGTGGTGTACATGACTCCCCTGGCAAGAGTCAGTGTGACCACTTCGTGGTACTCAATGAGACACTCTGCAACAAATAATGCGTTTATTTTTCTTCTTGGTCGATATTGATGAAACTTGCTGAGTTTAGGTTTACTTATGTGGCGATTTCAAATGCAATTATCTGGAAGAAAACCGCAGTTTTTACACATAAAAATTTCATGTGTTGATGAGCAAGCCTTTCCAAACTTGGAGTTACAAAGTAAATCGACATAGCGCTATAGTTAGGGGTAAAAAACTGTATGCAATAGTTTTAAAGGAGTTTACTGCGCTGTTCTGCATAATGTTCATGAACCCACTAGCCCACATACGAACTCGCGTTTTAAACCCATTTGAGTTAAAAGTTACGTAATATTGAACTCTCGTGAGCGAATCACAGCTAGACATACACTTACTGGTCAATGTTCAGCATACTATGACTATTGTTAAGTGGGTTTAGGACATGCATTCTGGTTATGTTGCATACAGTTCCCATTTCATATTATTGTGATATGCTTACTTTGTAACTCGTGCAGGCCTAACATGGCACATGAAAGTTTGATATACTTAACACGACATATAATAGTAGAAAAATATTTGCAATTTTCAAATCAGCGTACAAATACCATACCATAAACAAGTTTTATAGAGATTGATCAAGAATTTCAAAGGAACTTCAAATCAGAGCGAACACCATTAGGGTTTTTATCTGACAATCGACGAAAGTTGGTGCCGCTACCTCTTGTTACTCAAACAGCACTTCCACCGGGTTTACTCAAACAGAACACTGTGGTGGATGCATGGCAGCCGCAACAAGTTTTTGTAGCAACTTTACAGTGCTGCACTCGATTCCTCTGGGGGAAATAAAATACTACTCGAAGTTTAATATAGATGAGTCTCAGAACAGTTTCCGCTCGCGTAAAACAACAAAAAATGTTGATTCTAGAAGAAGTAAGCCCTGCAACACGGAAAACAGAAGAGATGCGGACAGCTCAAACGCTAGCGTTTGGTTTGTCTGTGTCTTCTCTTTCAACGTCTGCATCCTTCATCATATAACAAACTGAAATTTCTGCGATTCGTAAAATTATTCTTTGAATTGTTTTAAACACTTCATGCCATTTCATACATGTCACATTGTAATGACAACCTACTGTTTTATCAGTAAGCACCTAAACTATAGGCACAACATCCTGCGAATAATGCGTAGTCCTTAGCCCCGTCACCACAATTGTTAAGCATTTATATATATATACATATATATATATATATATATATATATATATATATATATATATATATTATATATATATATATATATATATATATATATATATGTGTGTGTGTGTGTGTGTGGTGTGTGTTTGACATTTTTGAGCGCGCAAAAGAACAGGGACGAAAAACGACGCGGACACAGCGCTGACTTCCAACATATGCTTTATTTTCTACAGTGGTACATATTATATATATAGACAACAAAAAGCAACGCACGCAGGTGCATTGTACAGGAAGGCTTCATGTAAACCACAAATAAGTATGCATGATAAGCAATCAACAACCTGATACCGGATTTTTTTCTTCTTTAAGAGATCAAGCGGTCATTCCTGACTACCACTATCGTCTAGTCACCCGTGGGCCTTGCTTAGAAAGTCTAGTTCTTTTTTGGATAGGTCATTGAAGGTGCACTAATGCACATGTCTCCCAAACTTGCAATCTTCGCCGCTTCATTATCTCGCGTGTTGTTTGTGCCTGGCTCCTTCCTGTCGCAGTGCACTGCGAATACATGTGATCGCACACCACACTTCCTGCAGTGGAAAGCCACATGTCCCACACCTCCAGTTCGCACGCTATTTGCGTGCTCACGCAGCCTGTCATTGGCACACCGTCCCGTCTGCCCTATGTATTTCTTGCCACAGGACAGCAGTAACTCATAAACGATGTTGTTCTCACATTAACAAAGCTTTCTTTGTCTTTTTTGGCACCTGGGTTTTTCAGAACCACTGTAGGAGGCCTTGCACAGATTATAAAGCTTGTTTGTTGCTGAAAGGACGACTCTTACGTTGGCGTTGTTTCCTATCTTTTTCAGCCTATGTGAGACATCGTGAAGGTACGGTACGACGGCGCATTTCTGCTTGACAGGCTCCGTTTCTGGTGAGCCTGCTCCTCACCCTCGCGAGCATGTTTGACAGTCTTGAGAAGACCCTCCGCCACAGATGTGACGACATACTGAGGACCACCCGCCTTGTTTCAGGCGTCAGCTTGCGCCTGGAAACTACACGAAACACTTGTGAGGACATGAGCGGCGAAGCGCATTCATTAGGATTAATTTTGCAATACCCCTTTTAACTAGCTTGGAGTGGCCCGAAGAAAACGGCAGAAGCGGCTTATTGGCCCTAGGCTCGTACGACCAGCAGACCTGGTCTCGCTCGAAGAACATTCGTAAGTCAAGAAAACGCAAGGCGTTTTTTGCGCATTTCATGCGTGACTGCGAGCGGTTGCAGGAAACGCGTGAACAGATCAAGTACGTTTGAAGAATCATTGCCAAATTCCGCCTGGACTTGATTCTAGAAAGACAACGTAGTCGTCTACATATCTAAACACCTTCTTTACATTTGTGCCTGTTACTAGAACTAGAAACAGAGCTAACAGGCACAAATGTAAAGAAGGTGTTTAGATATGTAGACGACTACGTTGTCTTTCTAGAATCATGTCCAGGCGAATTTGGCAATGATTCTTCAAACGTACTTGATCTGTTCACCGCGTTTCCTGCAACCGCTCGCAGTCACGCATGAAATGCCGCAAAACAACGCCTTGCGTTTTCTTGACTTACGAATGTCTTCGAGCGAGACCAGGTCTGCTGGTCGTACGAGCCTAGGGCCAATAAGCCGCTTCTGCCGTTTTCTTCGGGCCACTCCAAGCTAGTTAAAAGGGGTATTGCAAAATTAACCCTAATGAATGCGCTTCGCCGCTCATGTCCTCACAAGTGTTCGTGTAGTTTCCAGGCGCAAGCTGACTGCCTGAAAAAGGCGGGGTTTCCTCAGTATGTCGTCACATCTGTGGCGGAGGGTCTTCTCAAGACTGTCAAACATGCTCGCGAGGGTGAGGAGCAGGCTTCACCAGAAACGGAGCCTGTCAAGCAGAAATGCGCCGTCATACCGTACCTTCACGATGTCTCACATAGGCTGAAAAAGATAGGAAACAACGCCAACGTAAGAGTCGTCCTTTCAGCACCAAACAAGCTTTATAATCTGTGCAAGGCCTCCTACAGTGGTTCTGAAAACCCAGGTGCCAAAAAAAGCACAAAGAAAGCTTTGTTAAATGTGAGAACAACATCGTTTATGAGTTACTGCTGTCCTGTGGCAAGAAATACATAGGGCAGACGGGACGGTGTGCCAATGACAGGCTGCGTGAGCACGCAAATAACGTGCGACTGGAGGTGTGGGACATGTGGCTTTCCACTGCAGGAAGTGTGGGTGCGATCACATGTATTCGCAGTGCACTGCGACAGGAAGGAGCCAGGCACAAACAACACGCGAGATAATTGAAGCGGCGAAGATTGCAAGTTTGGGAGACATGTGCATTAGTGCACCTTCAATTGACCTATCCAAAAAGAACTAGACTTTCTAAGCAAGGCCCACAGGGTGACTAGACGATAGTGGTAGTCAGGAATGACCGCTTGATCTCTTAAAGAAGAAAAAAAATCTGGTATCAGGTTGTTTGATTGCTTATCATGCATACTTATTTGTGGTTTTACATGAAGCCTTCCTGTACAATGCGCCTGCGTGCGTTGCTTTTTGTTGTCTATATATATATATGTACCACTGTAGAAAATAAAGCATATGTTGGAAGTCAGCGCTGTGTCTGCGTCGTTTTTCATCCCTGTTCTTTTGCGCGCTCAAAAAGTCAAACATGAGTGACCAACTTGCCGATGCCTACGCTCTCTCAATATATATATATATGTGTGTGTGTGTGTGTGTGTGTGTGTGTGTGTGTGTGTGTGTGTGTGTGTGTGTGTGTGTTTGTGTGTGTGTGTGTGTGTGTGTGTGTGTGTGTGTGTGTGTGTGTGTGTGTGTCATTCCATGCCAAGTGTCCCAGACGTGGCGCTCGCACATCACAGATTTTGCTGATAAAATTTGTGCCTTTTTCCTGTGCCACATGGAGTATTGTGGCAAAACACTTTTGGTCGAAAAAAATTTTGACAATCATGGCACCCCCTCGAAATTCGCTTCTATTTATTAAACTGTACCTAATAGAAAAATCTGTATAAAATCTATTTTTGTGTGTTGAGCTACGAAACCGCGCTTGCGCTATCACAGAGGTTCTGTTTAGCTGTCCCATTCATTATTTCCGATTTTTTTTGTGTTTCACTACCAGCTACGTAGCTTCAAAAACTACAAAAATCTTCAATGTTCGTGAATTCTTCTTGAGCTATTTGCAACTCACCCTAACCAATATTAATAATAGCCTGATTTCCAGGAAAGTGTATTTTAGTACAGAAATGTTTAGGGGTAAAATAGACTTCAAATCTTTCCGAAAAAATTGTGATATTTGAGAAAATGTACGATTTGTCACATGTTTGACCGTATTTTTCATACTGATGCGGTCAAAGTAAAAATCCTCGTCATGTGGCGTTTGATAGAAGACTTCATCGTTAAGTAACGAAGAAAGGCTAATCAAATCATTTTTTTTGTTTTAAGGAAGAAAATAATTTTTGAATTTGGCCCTCCGATCGCGCAGTGCATTTCATTTTGCTGCCACTTCGCCGCAAAGCACGTGGTCGCCCTTACAGCTGACACTCGTCACAGGCAGCGGCCAGATGCGAGATGTATGTCAGCGGCTCGTGAGTGGTCGAAAGTCTTGTCGCGCTGTCAGGGCGACGAGTAATGAATTTGCGTTACAATGAGCATTTGCTAGGCGGGCCCAATGGGAAATATGGACGCCCGAGAGCAGCATGTGGAGTCGTTGGCACAATGTCCTAGAGGGACGTCTGCACAACTAGCATACACATACTGAAAGAAATAATGCACACTGTACACACTTCTTTCTCAGGGTATACATGTTGTACAGATGGCCTCTATCACAATGTGCCAACGACGCCATAGGCTGCTCTCGGGCGTCCATACTTCCCATTGGGCCCGCCAAGCAAGCTCACATTGTAACGCGAATTCATTACTCGTCGCCCTGACATCAACGTGACAAGACTTTCGACCACTCACGAGCCACTGACATACATCTCGCATCTGGCCGTTGCCTGTGACGAGTGTCAGCTGCAAGGGCTACCACGTGCTTTGCGGCGAAGTGGCAACAAAATGAAATGCACTGCGCGTTCGGAGGGCCAAATTCAAAATTATTTTCTTCCTTAAAAGAAAAAAATGATTTGATAAGACTTTTTTCATTACTTAACGATGAAGTCTTTTATCAAACGCCGCATGACGAGGATTTTTACTTTGACCGCATCAGTATGAAAATATGGTCAAACATGCAACAAATCGTACATTTTCTCTAATTTCACAATTTTTTTTCGGAAAGATCTGAAGTCTATTTTACCCCTAAACATTTCTGTACTAAAATACACTTTCCTGGAAATCAGGCTATTATTAATATTGGTTAGGGTGAGTTCCAGATAGCTCAAGAAAAATTCACGAACTTTGAAGATTTTTGTAGTTTTTGAAGCTACGTAGCTGGTAGTGAAACACAAAAATTCGGAAATAATGAATGGGACAACTAAACAGAACCTCTGCGATAGCGCAAGCGCAGTTTAGAAGCTCAACACACAAAAGTAGATTTTATACACATTTTTCTATTAGGTACAGTTTAATAAATAGAAGCGAAATTCGAGGGGGTGCCAGGGCCGTCAAAAATTTTTTCGAGCAAGAATGTTTTGCCACAATACTCCATGTGGCACAGGAAAAAGGCACAAATTTTATCAGCAAAAGCTGCGATGTGCGAGCGCCACGTCTGGGACACTTGGCATGGAATGACCCTTAAATATAAGAGCTACAGAAAGATCACGAAGGTCCTGATACTGTAGGAAGGCATTTGACACACGACGTACGTTTTAGCACTGTGCTAATGCTAAAACGTATGTCGTGTGTCAAGTACCTTATATATATAAGGTATGATATATATAAATATATATATTTAGCGGTGGTATGGAGAGTTCTGTACAGAACTGAAATACAGAAACACCGTCCAGAAATACAGCGAGACACACTACTGTCAGAATGAGTGAGATATGAAAAGCAATAGTTTCGCTAACATCGTTCATTACTGTCAATGCGGCAATATACTAGACCTGGCATAAACATTAGCATAGCCAGCAGTCAGTTTTTATGAATAGGAATCAATGGCCAGCCATCAAGCACTTCTTTGCGACATCCATTAAATATTTTATGTGGCATACAGCGCAAAACATGCAACATGTGTAGTTCTCATGTAGTACAGGATTCTCATGTAGTCATCTGAGATACAGGACCCCGATAGGTGACACAGCTTGCGTGCATGAGCTTGGCAGTGTCGTGTTCCCAGACCATGTCAGGGTCAGGTGGCATTCTGGCGAAAAGGACAGCAGGTTGCACTGATTCGAGACCACTCACGGCCAGACCTTAAGCGTGGCTATTCCGAATTCTTGGACACGTCTTGACTACCTCGAGACACGAAGTTTCCAAGGAGGCTTCCTGGTCAAATGCAGCTGTAGAGCTTCAATGTGCAGTCTTGAAGCAACCTGAAATAGTCAAGTGCACAAAAATAAACACATGATGACAGACAGATCGATCACCTTTTAATGTGAAAAGGGCAGCGCTCACACACCAGATTCCATGAAGTGTCATGGCAATGAACAAAACCAGGGATACTCATTAACTTTGCTGTACTTTGAGGGTCTGTTACTCCCTTAGCCAGCTGCAACTGTTTCCGCTGCATGACCTCCGTACAATTAGAAGGATGTTTTTTTAGAGAACGCATATTTCTTATCAAAATTGTATAATAGTCACGCTCAACATGTTTTCGCGCACACACTCTATGTCAAGAAGGAAATAGTTTGCTGCAACTAAAATGGCAATGAAGAGATTAATTAACAAAAACTCATTAATTAACTTTTAATTCCTGACCTGGAGGTAGTTGTTTATATCAGAAAGTTGTATCGTGTGCCAATTTATGGCATACACATTTTTTTTAATCGCGAAAGTTACACGTAATTCGTTATATTCATCCTTGAATTTCAAGGACGAAATCGAAACTGATAGCGCCTGACGTGCAGGAAACGTCGCTTCTCTGTTACGTAAGCTCGGAGCTACACGTGAAAAGAAGGTGATGATAGTTTAATGAAGGTGGGCCGAAGCAGAATGTGATCAGGAAAATCTGCAAGCATTCAGAAATACACAAGTAAACAGCTTATTATTTGGGTGCGATGTGTGGTACTTATCTGTAAACATAGAAAGAAAAGGTTGATATTACTGCCGTTTCGGATGCGCGCATCTCGAAAGAAACAAATGAGCACCAAACGCCACATGCAAAGGTAAGGCGATCCGCTGACGCAAGTTAGATGACTTGCCAGTTTTCACGAAAAGGTACGACCACGACGCGCCTTCATTCAAATTTCGTCACTCCCTTGTCGCGGGCAGCTCCGGTCTGACGTAACAGAAAAACCGCGTTTTCTGTGTGCCGGACATGATCAGTTTTGATTTAGCCCTTAAAATTTCACAATAAATATCTCGAGTTACGTAAACTTTCATGATTTCTGAAAAATGGGTATACCATAAAGCGGCACGCACTACAAATTTCTAATATAAACAACTGCCCTCAAGTCAATAAATAAAAATTAGTTAACGGGTTTTTGTTAATTAGTCCCGTCAACGCATTTTTTGTTGCGGCAGAATATTTCCGCCTCGAACTAGAGTACTACTGGAGCGTGACTGTCATAGAGTTTTTTTATAAAAGATATGTACTGTCTGAAAAAAAATCACCCTGTATAGCATGGCAGCAGTATTTTAATAATAATAATAATTGTTGGGGTTTGACGTCCCAAAAGCACGATAAGATTATGAGAGACGCCGTAGTGGAGGGCTTCGGAAGTTTCGACCAGCTGGAGTTCTTTAACGTGCACCTAAATCTAAGCACACGGGTCTAAACCATTTTCGCCTCCATCGAAAATGCGGCCGCGGCGGCCAGGATTCGATCCCGCAACCTGCGGGTCAGCAGTAGAGCACCATAACCACTAGACTAGCAGTATTTTAACGAAGACCTGTAGGTCGCGGGATCGAGTCCCGGCCTCGGCGGCTGCATTTTCGTTGGAGGCGAAAATGTTTGAGGCCCGTGTACTTAGATTTAGCTGCACGTTAAAGAACCCCAGGTAGTCGAAATTTCCAGAGCCCTCTACTACGGCGTCTCTCAATCATATCGTGGTTTTGGGATGTTAAACGCCAAATGTTATTATTAGTTTAATGAAGAAAACGGCAAAATGTGTATACAGCTACACGAAATATGGCGAATGTACGACAAGACTAGGCTTGCCTTCACTGCCTTCTTTCTGTCGCATCATTGTGAGCGTGCCCTTCTAGTGCCTGGCTTCAGAACAGCTGCACGAAGGTGCAGCTATTCTAAAGGCCTAATGTGCCATTTTTCTTCAGATCTATATCAACAGGCAAAGGTCTCGTTTTTCCGTTTGTCTGGAAGGACAACCCACCAGCCAGCGTTGACCAGTATAGAGGGTTGGGAGCAAACTCGGGCAAACTGTGCAGCACAAACATCACCTCAAACCTCAAACAATCGAGGTGATGAGAAGCGGTCAAACAAAAAGGAACAGTGCTGAAATGACTTATATACATATTAAAAACAACAGCTGATTATGGCACGAAATTGGGACAATTAAGGTGCATTGTAAAAGAATGTCAAATGAGGTACCCTGCTGTAAAAAGTGCTAAATATTCATTGCAGAGTATGGCGAATAGAATTCAAATAGGATACAGCGAGTGTTTCGAGGTATAATGACGAAGCAATAATTGCTAGAGATTTATGAGCGAAAAGCACAATGCGATTAAGCGGTGCTACATAGTGGGAGATCACGGATTAATTTCAACTACCTGGAGTTCTTCAACGTGCACAAATCCGAGGGCATGGGAGTTTCTGTATCTCGCCCCCTTCTAAATGCAGCTGCCGGAGTCAGGAATAGAACCCGCGTCCTTGGGCTTCGCAGCGTAACGCTTCCAAGTCCATTTTAAAGGATTTTTGTCCACTGCCCACAACATCACTGTAGACTGTATCTTTGTGTTGAAAATAATAACGAACTGAACCACGGCTGGTATAACAAAGGCATCCAATATCCACGCAACACAGCGTTTGAGCAGTATGTTTATTGCCATTATTACTAGCCGGTGTTGTGTTTACTATTAGGTACTAGCACCACACCACATTAGACAAAGCAAGTATCACAGGAGAATGAGGTTATGCTCGTATGCAGTTTGTGGACAAAAAAAAAAAAAAAAACTACAACTTTGAAGTGAACTCACATTCACCTTTGTTGCATGATAATTTTTAGCATCATAAGATCAAGTCACCACTGTTTCAATTAAATGAAACCGTGCTACAAAAGCTATTGCATCAAAGTTTTATAGCAGTTACGCACGCACGCACGCACGGACGCGCGCGCACGCACGCGCGCGCACACACACACACACACACACACACACACACACACACACACACACACACACACACACACACACACACACACACACAAACAAACAAACAAGCAAACACGGCGAGAAGTTCGAATATGCAGCGAATAAATACGTATTAAACGTGTTTCAACGTCTGGGTAGCAAAGGAAAGAAACACTAAATTCTAGAGTTTCACGAGCCAAAATCATGATCTGAATATCAGGCATGTTCGGGCCGGGTGCATTAGATTGATTTTGATCAGCTGATCTTACTTACCCTTCAAATATATATCGGTGCAACGTTGCTCTACGTGTCACCACACTCGACTTGCAGCCGAGATTTCAACTCGCAATTTCATGTTTTTCTGGCATGTATGGAATAAGGAAACACGATATTGGCGCGCACCACTCCGTTTTACCCGCTACTGGATAGTCCAGTGCGGTTTTCGTCGTTGCCAAGCCATTGAAACACGATAGCAAAATCCGTGCAACTGGAACATCAGAAAGACAAGTGGAAAAGCTACGTGTGAAGCGAATAAAAGAGTTGTAGGCAGAAGCCGGCAGAACTCACCTGAAATCTATAACGACCGTAGGAGCGTCGTCCACAGGCTTCGTCTGTCGGTGCCACTGGGATCCGTTATGCGCTGCCATCTTGCTCAGGCAAGTTCACGACGAAACGAAGCTTACTGCAGGAACTTCTCCGTCCGGAGGCTGCTTTTCCCAAACACTGAGTGACACTGCTTCAGCCAGTCACGGCAAGCGTGAGCCGACGACACGATACTACGCCACGAATGCATAGCACGGAAGGAAAGTCACGCAAAACGATCAGCCAGACACGGCAAGAGCGAGCCGACGATACGATACTACGCCACGAATGCATAGCACGAAGAAAGTCACGCAAAACAATCACTTGCAATCACGCCTGACGACACAGATTATTCTGGCGGACTAAAGAACGACCACAACGAGACGGATCACGAACAATGCCGTCTAACGTCGCCAAAATGGCTGTCTCGTATTGATGGCTTCGGCTTTGGATTAAAGTAGCCTCCACGAACGCCTACGTGGTTTCGGTTTTGTTTTGGTGCTATAGAACACACATCCATGCATAGTTAAAGCTCTATTGAATAATATCAGGGTGGAGGAGGCGAAGCGTGCCCTGTGTGTGTCTGTAAGGGCTGTACGGTGGGAGGGGGCGCAGGTGAACGTGCATCCCCTGCTCTAGGGGCTAGGGAGAGTGCCAGGGGCGTAGCCAGAAATTTTTTTCGGGGGGGGTTCAACCATACTTTATGTATGTTCGTGTGTGCGTTTGTATGTGTGCGTGTATAAATACGCAAGCAAAACTGAAAAATTTCGGGGGGGGGGGTTTGAACCCCCCCAACCCCCCCCCCCCCCTTGGCTACGCCCCTGGAGAGTGCGGTGAGGCCGTGTGTGCGTGCCTAGCTGTGCTCAACGTTTGCTGAGCGATTTGGTGGCCCGCGCGGATTATCGTGAAGATATAGTTTAGCTGTGGCGGGCAGAAATGATGACCACGCGAGGTATAATTCTGGTAGTATTGTCGCTCTTTAGGAGACGCGGTAAAGCGTCGCCTTGATAACCGGTCTGCGCGGTTATCATGCCAGCTTTGCGGCACATGTTTTTACGGCCGTCGAGTTAGATGTGTTCCCGATCGCCAGTGCGTTCAACACCATGCACGTCCATTTCACTAATAAATGTATGTTTTCTGCCATACATGCTGTCGTAGGAATCTACAAACCTCGCTTGCAAACGTGCGAAGATTCGCAAATTTGTCAGCGCTGCCATTGTTAAACGTTGCCATAACTCTGAATGTTTCGCTTGGGGGCAAGATTTTTTAAGAACCCTGTTTACTTGTAGACGTTTTCGAAGCGCCGTTTCAGCAATATCGTAACTGAAGCCATAACACAATACGTGCGTAATTCCACATTTTACGAATCCATGTTATATATTCTCAACCAAAATTTTTCGGTATACCACAAGCCAAAGCAGCGAACTGTATCTTGGTCGCAGCCAGTGAAGCTTTCTTTTTTAAAAAAAACCCACCCTGTATATGCAGAACCATCACTGACTCCCTTGGAGCAAGGGAGTCATCTATTTCATCCAGGAGCGTCGACCAGAGCATTGTGACTCCCCTTAGAAAAAAAGGTGGTCATCGGCTGCCACAAAGAGAGTCAAGCAGACGTGACTCCCTTTTGACTCTCTTTTTTTTAAGAGTGTAGCGTTACCTAAACGAGCCATAATTTTTTTGCTTTATTTCCTGCGTGGATTTTCGGTGACGGGCTAGCAGACGCACGAGCGTAAGGAATTTTTTTTCTGTCTACCTTGCACGTTGCCCATGCTTTCATATTGCTGTTCAAACAAAAATTATTATTATGTTAAGGTGTTTAATAGACAGCACTCAACGACAATGAGTAATGGCGACAGTCACGGCAAGGCACGAACTCCCTGCGCGAGCGGCGTTCTTTCTTCAAGCAGCCAAAGAGGATGACCCACTAGAAGGCGCTGGAGAGGGTAACCCATTACCATGTCCCAAGGCTTCTCTACAATTACCCCGGGTACGAAAAGGGAGCCGTCCGGCGACCTAACAGCTCGTCACTATGAGTGGGTCATAGTAGGCCTTGAGGCGCTCCACGTTGACAATGTCGCGCCCTCGACGGCGCATGTCCGAAGCTGGTTCGATGGGTTCGATCAAGTAGTTGACCGGGGATGTGCGCTCGACGACCCGGTATGGGCCTTCGTATTTCGGCAGCAGTTTTGAAGAAAGGCCACTTGCAGTGGTAGGGACCGAGAGCCATACGAGCGCTCCAGGAAGGAACGTGGGTTCAGAAGTGGTGGTGCCATCGCGAATGCTCTTCTGCAGCTCTTGTTCCTGCGTCGTAAATGTATTGGCAAGCTCGCGACACTCTTCAGCGAGCCTGGCTGTGTCAGAAATAGGCGCACACTCAGATGTATCCGGCTTGTATGGAAGTATCGTGTCGATGGTGTGCGACGGGTGCCTTCCGTACAGTAAGAAGAACGGTGAAAAACCAGTAGTGCTCTGAGGGGCGGTGTTATAGGCGTAGGTGACGAAGGGCAGAATGGCATCCCAATTGGTGTGATCGGCGGCGACGTACATTGACAGCATGTCGCCGAGCGTGCGGTTAAAGCGTTCGGTTAGGCCATTCGTCTGCGGGTGGTAAGCAGTAGTTTTGCGGTGAACAGCATGGCACTCTTTCAGAATGGCTTCCACGACTTCCGATAAGAAGACACGGCCTCGGTCGCTGAGAAGCTCTTGGGGTGGACCGTGACGCAGTATGAATCGGTGTAGTAGGAAGGAGGCAACATCGCGCGCTGTAGCCGCTGGGAGGGCGGCGGTTTCGGCGTATCGCGTTAGATGGTCAACAGCGACGATGGCCCAGCGGTTACCAGCCGAACTCAGAGGAAGTGGTCCATACAAATCGATGCCCACGCGCCCGAACGGACGGTTAGGGCAAGGTAATGGTTGTAGACCTGCTGGCGACACGTGCGTTGCAGGTTTTCGGCGTTGGCAATCGAGGCAGGCGCGAACGAACTTCTGCACGTAGCGGTACATCCCACGCCAGAAGTATCGTTGTCGAATGCGGTGGTAAGTTTTGGATACCCCAGAGTGCGCGCATTGCGGGTCGGAGTGGAAGGCCTCGCATATATCAGAACGCAGACTGCGGGGTATCACTAGTAGCCACTGGCGGCCGTCGGCGTTGTAATTGCGTCGGTGCAGGAGGTCGTCACGAACGGCGAAATGGTGGGCTTGACGACGTAACGCGCGAGTGGATGGTGTTGCCGTCGGATCAGTGAGCAAGTCGATCAGCGAGGTGATCCATTTATCCTTGCGCTGTTCGGTAGCGATGGTGTGAACGCTGATTGAAGCAACGGCTATGTGAGATACTGAGCAGGGGGCATTGTCGTCAGGCAAGGGAGAGCGCGAGAGGGTGTCGGCGTCAGCATGCTGGCGTCCGTTGCGGTACAGCACGCGGATGTCGTAGTCCTGCAGGCGAAGTGCCCAGCGGGCGAGACGGCCTGAGGGATCCTTCAATGACGACAGCCAGCATAGTGCATGATGGTCGGTGACGACATCAAATGGGCGACCATACAAATAAGGTCGAAACTTTGTAAGGGCCCATATGATCGCCAGGCACTCTTTTTCCGTGACTGAGTAATTGGTCTCGGCTCTGGTAAGCGTACGGCTTGCGTATGCCACGACATATTCGGGGAACCCTGGTTTGCGTTGCGCAAGGACAGCGCCGAGGCCTACGCCGCTGGCGTCCGTGTGTACCTCCGTAGGGGCCGTAGGGTCGTAGTGACGTAGTATGGGAGGAGACGTCAACAAACGACGGAGCTTTGCGAACGCGTCGTCACACTCGGACGACCACGAATTTAGGGGTCCGTTAGTTCCAAGGAGCTTCGTCAGCGGCGATATGATGGTGGCAAAGTTTCGTATGAAGCGTCGAAAGTATGAACACAGTCCGACGAAACTGCGCAGTTCTTTGACGGACGTAGGTTTGGGAAATTCGGCCACGGCCCGAAGTTTGGCCGGATCGGGAAGGATTCCGTCTTTGGACACGACGTAGCCGAGGATTGTCAGCTGCCGTGCCGCAAATCGGCACTTCTTCAGATTCAGTTGGAGGCCGGCGTTGCTCAAACGTGTCAAAACATGCCGCAGACGTTGGAGATGCGTGGAGAAGTCCGGAGCGAAGACGACGACGTCGTCCAGGTAACACAGGCACGTGTGCCATTTCAAGTTACGCAGAACGGTGTCCATCATGCGCTCGAAGGTCGCGGGCGCATTACACAGACCGAACGGCATGACGTTGAACTCGTACAAGCCGTCGGGCGTGACAAAGGCTGTCTTTGGTCGAGCGTCATCAGCCATGGGTACTTGCCAGTACCCCGAGCGCAAATCGAGAGATGAAAAGAATTCTGCTCCTTGGAGGCTGTCAATCGCGTCGTCGATTCGCGGCAGTGGATAAACATCCTTGCGGGTGACCTTGTTGAGCCGTCGGTAGTCCACACAGAACCGCACAGAACCGTCCTTCTTCGTAACGAGAACAACAGGAGACGCCCATGGGCTGTCGGAGGGCCGAATTACATCGCGTCGAAGCATATCGTCCACTTGCTCGTTAATTACCCGGCGTTCTGTGGGAGACACGCGATATGCACGTTGCCGCAGTGGTGGTTGGGCGCCAGTGTCGATGCGATGCGTAACAGCGGACGTGCGGCCGAGGGAAGTTTGCCCGACATCGAAAGAATGACGAAATTCATCCAACAAGCACAGAAGCTGCGAACGCTGGACCGACGTAAGGTTGTCAGCAATGGAGGGACCAAATACATCAGTAGGTGACGAATCAGACGTGGAAACAGCACTGATGGTGCGGGAACTGGTACAGTGCGAGTCATCGGGTGCGTCCAGAACTTGTGCGTCTTCAACGGGTTCCACTTTGCCGAGACATTCCCCTCGAACCACCGTAACAATGCACGGGGATGGGTTGGTAACAAAAATAGTGGTGCTGCCCTGAGTGACTCGCACGGTCGCAAAAGGTACCAGCAACCCTTTCCTAGTGCAGACGCGGGCAGATGGCGAAAGGAGTGCAGTGGTGTCGGAGAGACCGGCGCAGTAGACCGACACAGCCGTTGACGAGTTTGGAGGCACTTTCGTATCGTCTTGGACGAGGATCTTGCTCATTGCCGATGGACTGTCTGTCGGCGTCAAATGTGAGAACGGTGAGAGTTCGATTTCGGCTGGTGCGCAACGAATTACGCCGTCGTGGCGGGAGAGGAAATCCCATCCCAAGATGACGTCGTGAGAGCATGCCGCAATTATGATGAACTCGACGTCGTACAGAACGTCCTGAATGACGACGCGAGCAGTGCATACTGCTGTGGGATGAATACTCTGGGAGCTCGCGGTACGAAGGGACATCCCAGAAAGTGGCGTCATCACTTTTCGAAGTAAGCGGCAAAGTTTTGCGTCCATAACGGATACAGCGGCTCCAGTATCGATAAGGGCCGATGCGCGAGCACCGTCCACAAGCACGTCGATTACATTGGATGGACTTCGCTGAGGGCTTTCACAGTTCGATAGCGTCGCAGCCCTTGCCTCCTGGACTGCGACGACTAGTTTTCCTGCTCTCGTGCGACCGAACGAGGCCGCATGGGTGACAGTGACCGACGTCGGGGAGACGGAGAGCGGCGAGTAGCTGGAGGTGGGCGTGACGTCGGCGACATAGGTGGAGGTGGGTCGTAGAATGCACGGCTTGACTGGCTGGTGACAGGTGACGCGACTCGAGGCGGCTGCACGCGTTGACAATAACGTGCCACGTGACCGGCGTAACCGCAAGCAAAGCAGATGGGCCGGTTGTCGGGGGTGCGCCATCGGTTCGCCGGGGTAGGTCCCGCCCATGTCGCAGTACGTGACTGACGAGTCGGCTGCTGAAATGACTGCATAGTGGGCTGCAGTCGGGGCCGAGGAATGGCGTCAGCGTATGTAGCCGGCACACCCGCCTCAAAGAACGGAGGTCTAGCGGCGGCTTCGGCGTAACTCATTGGGGCAGCCGCAGGAATTACTTGGGGCGTCCTGGCGACAACTTGAGCGTAACTCTGAGGCGCAGGAGCCGGAGGTTGCGGGTGGTACTCAGGCATGACCTCCGCAATTTCCTGCTCAATCGCTCGGCGGAGAGGAGGAAGAAGGGTGGTCGACGACTGTTGAACGTGCGGCGGGTGGGCAAAGGCGAGGAGGGAGATCTGGCGTGCAATTTCCTCGCGCACGAATGACTTGACTTCTGCCAGCAACGCGGCCTGGTCAGATATTGCCGCCAAGCCAGCAAGCTCTGCGTCGCGTGATGGGGAGCGACGGGTCATCGAACGTTGCCGGCGCAGCTCCTCGTAGCTCTGGCACAGTGTTATGTCCTCGGCCACGGTGGAAGGGTTTTTAGCGAGCAACATGGTGAAGGCTTCGTCGTCAATGCCCTTCATAATGTTCCGGATCTTGTCAGACTCGGACATGGTGCCGTTGGCTTTCTTACACAAGTCCAGGACGTCTTCGATATAACTGGTGAAAGATTCACCGGCCTGCTGAGATCGCTCACGTAAGCGCTGTTCGGCTTGCAGCTTACGAACTGCTGGTCGGCCAAAAACGCTGATGACGGCGGTCTTGAAATCGGCCCAAGTCGCAAAATCGGACGCGTGGTTGTTGTACCACAAGCTTGCTACGCCCGCGAGGTAGAACACCAAGTTGCTTAACTTGCCTTCTTCGTCCCATTTGTTGGGGATGCTGACGCGCTCGTAAATTGCGAGCCAGTCCTCCACGTCGGTGCTATCGGCGCCAGTGAAGATAGGTGGGTCGCGTATACGGGGGACACCGGGACATGTGCTCGTTGCGAGAGGAGGCGTTTGCTGGGCGGCGTCTTGAGGCATGGTAGATGGCAAGGTACGGGATCGGAGCTCCAGGGGCATTGAATGGGAGCAGAGCACTCTCCACCAAATTGTTAAGGTGTTTAATAGACAGCACTCAACGACAATGAGTAATGGCGACAGTCACGGCAAGGCACGAACTCCCTGCGCGAGCGGCGTTCTTTCTTCAAGCAGCCAAAGAGGATGACCCACTAGAAGGCGCTGGAGAGGGTAACCCATTACCATGTCCCAAGGCTTCTCTACAATTATTATTATTATTATTATTATTACAAGCCGAATGTTGATGACCAGGTTGATCAGTTTGCGGAGCTTGTACTGAGCAGCATGCGTAATTTTATTCCCCAATACACGCATAAACAACGTAAATATCCCCACTGGTTCTCATCTGAACTTATCAGTGCACTGAAGCATAAAGATCGCGCACACAGGAAATCTAAATGTTCTCCATCGGGCGAGTGGAAGGAAGAGTCCAGCTTTTTTCGAACTCTCGCTAAACGCCTATATAAACGGGATCATAGTTCGTACATTGAATTCTTAGAAAAAAGCGCTTCTGACAGGCCAGCTGAGTTTTGGAAGTATGTACGTAAACGGTCCAGCAAAAGCGGAGAGTCTTTCAGACTACTAGACTCAAATGGGGTAGAAGTGCATGCCGTCGCTGACTGTTTTGCCGCACATTTCTCATCCGTTTATAAGGCCTCAGACTCTAGCACTGATATCAGACAGCCTAAGGCAGTTCGCTCACCCAGTGCTTTGTCGCTGGATGAAAATCTTATCTGCGAATGGATTAAGTGCTTAAAACCATCCTTATCATGTGGCCCAGATGGCATCCCCTCCGCCATACTAAAAGCTTATAGTAGTATATTTGTCCCAGTACTGACTACGATATTTAATAACTGCCTGGACACTTCCACATTTCCTAGCATGTGGAAAACTGCTCGTGTTTTCCCAGTATTTAAGTCGGGCTCTAAAACAGATGTTTCTAATTATCGCCCGATTTCTCTACTATGTGCCACATCAAAGATCTTCGAGCTGGCTCTTCACAAAATATTGTCTTTTAGTGTTAAAAGCTCATTGATTCCTAATCAACATGGTTTTCTCGCTGGCCGCTCAACTACCACAAATCTTGCTAGTTTCATGACGCAGGGACCACTGTCAAGCCGTAATCGCGGCTTTTAGTCCCGCCTCCTTCTCTTTCAAAGGAAAGAAAAATAAATTTTGATTGATTGATTGATTGATTGAGATCTCCACACCTATTTCTCAGAGAGGACAGGTTGACGTACTCTACTGTGACCTGAGCAAGGCTTTTGACGTAGTCAGCCACACACTGCTTATGGTTAAACTTGCGCAATTTGATGTTGACTTGTCGGTTGTGAATCTCCTGCAGAGCTATCTGCTCAATAGATATTGTTATGTAGCGGTAAATGGCCAAACGTCTTCTTTGTATAAAGTGACTAGTGGGGTCCCTCAAGGGTCAGTATTAGGCCCACTCCTATTTTTAATTTACGTTAATGATGTTTCTTTTGCCATTCGTAATTCTTCTTTCCTCTTCATTGCCGATGACATCAAGATTTTTAAGGAAATTCATTCAGTTAACGACTGTCGCTTGCTGCAGTCAGATTTGCGCTCTTCTTCCGAATGGTGCAACGCTAATAACCTTTCTCTGAATGCCTCGAAGACAAAATTCATGTCTATCACTCGCAAAACATCTAGCGTGTCATTTCAATACTCTGTCAATTCTGTGTCCTTATGCAAGGTTTATGAGATCAGTGATCTTGGTGTTGTTGTTGATAGCACGTTAAACTTTTCTGCTCACGCTAAGCGTGTTGCTTTGCGGGGTCTTCGCACCCTAGGCTGTGTTTGCAGATTGTCTAGAGAATTCCGTTCTCCTATGCCCTTCCGAAAATTGTACACCGCGCTATGTCTTCCTCAACTGGAGTATGCGTCCATGATATGGAATGGCATTGCTCAATCCAGCGGTAACACCATTGAACGAGTCCAGAAAAAATTCCTTAGCATATATAACCATCGCTTTGCTAAAAAATCTCGTTCAAATACTGCTGAATTATTATCATTGCCATCACTTCACTGCCGACGAAATCGTTCTGATCTCTTGTTTCTTTACAAGCTAGTCCACGGTATCATATCCTGCCCTGTACTTCTCAATTGTGTTAATTTTCGAATTCCGCGTAAGTTAACCAGAGAGAACAGACCGTTTCATGTACCCGCCTGCTTCTTCCAACACTCTACCGTTCACAGAATACAAAGTCTCTATAATGTTAATGTTCTTGATCTTGACATTTTTCATAGTCCACAATCATTGTTTTTATCCGAGCTTTGTACTGTTTTGACATAGTATGGCACAATGTACAAAGTCTTCCCTTCTCTGTCTTTCCGCATAGTTGTATATATGCAATCTAATTTTTCATTCCCCTTCAATATTTCTCGTGTTGTCTTATTTTACTCCTCCCCTTTTGTGTTCATTTCTCTTTGTCTACGTATATTTGCTCTTTTTATTTCTGAAGACTGTCTGTATTGTATAGTTTATTTTTATTGTTTTTTTTGCGTGCGCCTGCACAAAGACCTTACGGTTGTTCCTGGGCACGTTAAATAAATGATTGATTGATTGATTGATTGATTGATTATTATTAAGTCTTCCCTTCTCAGTCTTTCCACATAGTTGTATATATGCAATCTAATTTTCTATGCCCCGTCAATATTTCTCGTGTTGTCTTATTTTACTCCTCCCCTTTTGTGTTCATTTCTCTTTGTCTACGTGTTTTTGCTCTTTTTATTTCTGAAAACTGTCTGTATTGTATTGTTTATTTTTATTGTTTATTTTTATTGTTTTTTTTGCGTGTGCCAGCACAAAGACCTCACGGTTATTCCTGGGCATGTTAAATAAATCATTGATTGATTGATTGATTGATTATATTATTATTATTATTATTATTATTATTATTATTATTATTATTATTATTATTATTATTATTATTATTATTATTATCGTGAACATACTTTATTTCTTGGAGGGCACTGATAGGAGAAACGAGACGGTTGTGCAGTACTGGATTTGACATCCAGAGTCGAGATGATTCGACAACTCATATTTTACAGGATATTCAATGTATCAGATATTTTGAGTGTTAACTAACAAATGCTACGAGGCCATCGCATGCCTTGATTAGAACGAAATATATGATTCCTTCAAATGCAAGAACAATAAACTCTATGGTGCTTGCAGACTGCCTCATTAAACACATATTGCTACACGCGCTGATTTTCTTTTTACCATGTGACCGGTATTCATGCACAACAGCTTTTGCGCGTGTTACTGTTCGGCCACAGCAGAATGTGCAAGAATCTTCACGGTTGTTGATAACGTTCCTACCAGATTTCGCGCACGAAGTGAGTAGGTAATAATAATAATAATAATAATAATAATAATAATAATAATAATAATAATAATAATAATAATAATAATAATAATAATAATAATAATAATAATAATCAATCAATCAATCAATCAATCAATCAATGATTTATTTAACGTGCCCAGGAACAACCGTAAGGTCTTTGTGCTGGCGCACGCAAAAAAAACAATAAAAATAAACAATACAATACAGACAGTTTTCAGAAATAAAAAGAGCAAAAACACGTAGACAAAGAGAAATGAACACAAAAGGGGAGGAGTAAAATAAGACAACACGAGAAATATTGACGGGGCATAAAAAATTAGACTGCATATATACAACTATGTGGAAAGACTGAGAAGGGAAGACTTTGTACATTGTGCCACACTATGTCAAAACAGTGCAAAGCTCGGATAAAAACAATGATTGTGGGCTACGAAAAACGTCAAGATCAAGAAAATTAACATTATAGAGACTTTGCATTCTGTGAACGGTAGAGTGTTGGAAGAAGCAGGCGAGTACATGAAACGGTCTGTTCTCTCTGGTTAACTTACGCGGAATTCGAAAATTTACACAATTGAGAAGTACAGGGCAGGATATGATACCGTGGACTAGCTTGTAAAGAAATAAGAGATCAGAGCGATTTCGTCGGCAGTGAAGTGATGGCAGTGATAATGATTCAGCAGTATTTGAACGAGATCCAGAGTCATTTTTAGCAAAGCGATGGTTATATATGCTGAGGAATTTTTTCTGGACTCGTTCAATGGTGTTACCGCTGGATTGAGCAATGCCATTCCATATCACGGACGCATACTCAAGTTGCGGAAGACATATTGCCGTGTACAATTTGTGTAGGGCCATGGGAGACCTGAATTCTCGAGATATTCTACAAACACATCCGAGGGAACGAAGGCCCCGCATAGCAGCACGCTTAACGTGAGCAGAAAAGTTTAACGCGCTGTCAACAACAACACCAAGATCACTGATTTCATAAACCTTGCATAACGGCACAGAATTGACAGAGTATTGAAATGACACGCTAGATGTTTTGCGAGTGATATACATGAATTTTGTCTTCGAGGTATTCAGAGAAAGGTTATTACCATCGCACCATTCGGAAAAAGAGCGCAAGTCTGACTGCAGCAAGCGACAGTCGTTAACTGAATGAATTTCCTTAAAAATCTTGATGTCATCGGCATACAAGAGGAAAGACGAATTACGAATGGCAAAAGAAACATCATTAACGTAAATTAAAAATAGCAGTGGGCCTAATACCGACACTTGAGGGACCCCACTAGTCACTTTATACAAAGAAGACGTTTGGCCATGTACGGCAACATAACAATATCTATTGAGGAGATAGCTCTGCAGGAGATTCACAACTGACAAGTCAACATCAAAGTGCGCAAGTTTAACCATAATCAGCGTGTGGCTGACTACGTCAAAAGCCTTGCTCAGGTCACAGTAAATTACGTCAACCTGTCCTCTCTGAGAAATAGGTGTGGAGATCTGCGTCATGAAACTAGCAAGATTTGTGGTAGTTGAGCGGCCAGCGAGAAAACCATGTTGATTAGGAATCAATGAGTTTTTTACATTAAAAGACAATATGTCGTGAAGAGCCAGCTCGAACATCTTTGATGTGGCACATAGTAGAGAAATCGGGCGATAATTAGAAGCATCTGTTTTAGAGCCCGACTTAAATACTGGAAAAACACGAGCAGTTTTCCACATGCTTGGAAATGTGGAAGTGTCCAGGCAGGTATTAAATATCGTAGTTAGTACTGGGACAAATATACTACCATAAGCTTTTAGTATGGCGGAGGGGATGCCATCTGGCCCACATGATAAGGATGGTTTTAAGCGCTTAACGCATTCGCAGATAAGATTTTCATCCAGCGACAAACCACTGGATGAGCTAACCGCCTTGGGCTGTTGTCTGATATCAGTGCTAGAGTCTGAGGCCTTATAAACGGATGAGAAATGCGTGGCAAAACAGTCAGCGACGGCATGCACTTCTACCCCATTTGAGTCCAGTAGTCTGAAGGACTCTCCGCTTTTGCTGGACCGTTTACGTACATACTTCCAAAACTCAGCCTGCCTGTCAGAGGCGCTTTTTTCTAAGAATTCAATATACGAACTATGATCCCGTAATAATAATAATAACATAATAATAATAATAATAATAATAATAATAATAATAATAATAATAATAATAATAATAATAATAACAATAATAATAGCATCTGAGGTTTTACGTGCGAAAACCATTATGTGATTCTGATGCACCCTGTAGCGGATGGCTCCGGAAATTTCGACCATCTCGTGTTCTTTAACGTCAACTAACATCGCATAGCACTCAGGCATCCGGCATTTCGCATCGTATTGGGAGAAGCAATGACAACTAACCGGCACGATGTTCATTGCAGATGCTTCATCATAGAATAACCCAGAATAATACTATTTTTTCTTATTTTAAGCTTTTTCTTCTAACTTCGCAAATGCATCCCACTTGTTTAATTTCGGTGCTCTATTACAACAGCGTGCTCGGTATCACACAAAATGCCACGCTCTGGCCAATCCACTTGATTATTGCACCACATCAGCAAAAGCGCAATAAAGGGGGGCGGAGGGGGGTGCCAACTGAAACTAATTTGACTATTTGTGAATTAGGTGTGGTGAAATTTAGCACATGTATGTAATTCTTTGTGCTTATTTCATTACCTGCTATAAGGTTCGTGATGCTTTCATATTTCGAATAAGGGCTTTGCGAATCGAATCGAATACTGAGCTACTGGAAATGAATATTCGAAGCTTCAAATATCTGCACACCCCTACTTTGAATCAAGTGTTATCGCTGCCATTCTGGTGTTTCCAGAGGTTCTGCTCTGTGAGGGTTGCTGTTTTTTGCTTAGGATGATGACATTATTTAAAACGGAATACCTTACAGTATATGCACACCATTCCGTGGGGATGCGAAAAATCATGATTGGAATGTCTCGTTTGCTGGATTACATTGATGAGTTATTAATGAATGCCTTAAGTGGTACACCAACTCCAATGCCGCAGCATCTGGCCACATTTACTTCTGGCTAAACCAAATCCGCTCCAATATTTTCCAACAAGCTGCTGGAATATAACGTGAACAACCCAACGCTTACATTATACCAACCCTTGATGGAAGCTCTATATAACTACAAACAAGTTCTGCATTGTTCTAACGTTCGCGGGCTTGACACACGTAAAAGCTTTTTAGACAAAGACTCGAAGACTGCAGTTCTCATTAATATATTGGATGCAAAATGAATGTGTTTTATTTAATTTGAGACTCATTCTTGTAGGAACAAGTGATAAAATTTGAAAACAATCTGCCATGGATACGGGTACTTCGATACGCCTTCTAAGTGCTCGTTATTAGTGATGGCAGCCGGTGAATATACACTAAGTCGGTGCCTTTAGAAGAGCAGCGCAAATCTAGGGAACAGGGAAGGACTGAGATGCACACTGCAGATGCGCTGAGTTGTGTGTGCCTTTGTTCTTGCTTGTTTTTGAAATGTGCATTGCCGTTCTAAAGGTCATGTGCAACCAAAGAGCCTAAACTTTAGCCATCCGTATATAAAAGGATCTACAATAAAAACATTCCAGACTATTCATGTGCGCATTCCAAGCATCACATTTTGCTTTTGTGAATAACAAAAATAGGAGTAGAGTGCGTTGCCTGATACTGTTGTTTTGAGAACTTGTGCAATGCTTATTGCTGTAGTATGGCAGCACTTGCAACCAAATTTAACATGGTTTCCACCTGCAACATATGAGTGCTTCTATACTGGTGTAATGGCAATATGCTTTTAGCTATACCTTCGGCCTCCTTCTTAGTCAATATAACGCAATAACGTTGAAGTCTGGGTCAGTTGGCACATGACGCTGAGGCAAAAACCAGTTGCTAGTCCAGTCGTTGTGTGTGTCACTTCTTCCTCTTGTTCGGCGTCTTTTTGGCTGGTTTTTGCCTTTGGTCAGTGTAATTAGCTATTTATTTATTTATTTATTTATTTACAGTACCTACAGCGCCCGCGGGGGGGATTAGTGTAGGGGGGAGATAACAATTTCGAAATGCAGAAGGGCGACAATCCATTAACACTGAGATGCACATAAAAGAAATACAGATACATAATGAAGCATCAAAGGGTGACACGTAATAAACAGTGACGTGTGTGGAGATACAGCAGCAAGGAAAACAAGTTATATATAATAAATACATACAGACAAACACACACACACACACACACACACACACACATATATATATATATATATATATATATATATATATATATATATACTTCGCAACGGGATAACTGCTTAGACATCTACATCAAAGCAGTCCAAAGTGACATTCTATCCGAATACAGGAACCAATCGCCATACCAAAAAAATCTCTCTAAGAGTGAGGAGGAGGCACTACAGGGTCTAAGCGAACGTTCGGACGTAATAATCAAGCCCGCTGACAAAGGTGGTGCGATTGTTATCATGAACCAACAGGACTACATTAGTGAGGCCCGCAAACAGCTAAGCGACACTTCCTTCTATAGTTTAACTGATACCGATCAGACGACTCACTTCAAAAGCGAAGTGCGCCAGACATTGGCGACACTTGTGAAAAAAAAAAAAAAGATTACCGAAAAAACTGCAGCGTCACTTCAAGCTTTAAGTCCAGTTCCTGGAAGATTCTACATGCTTCCCAAAATACACAAAGCAGGCAATCCAGGCAGACCATTATTTCCGGCATAGGAACAGTAACTGAACCAATATCCAGTTTCATCGATAGCCTAATCAAAGACATTCCTCCAACATTACCTTCCTATGTCAAAGACACCAACCATTTTCTGGCTGACATTATTGATCTGGTTATACCTAGGATAGTCTGCTGGTTACGCTTGACGTCTCATCTCTATACACGAACATTCCTCATTCGGATAGCATTCAATCTGTTGTTCAGGCATACGAAGATTCACCCCAGAACAGTTCAATTGACGGCGAAGCTCTCAGTACACTTCTGAAGCTCGTACTGGAGATGAACAACTTCCAGTTTAATAACACGCATTATGTCCAAACTAATGGAACCTCGATGGGAACAAAGATAGGCCCCAACTATGCCAATATTTTATAGGCAACTTGAGTCTGATTTTTTAAGCAGCACCCCATTCCGACCCCTTTTTTATCGAAGGTTCATCGATGACATCTTTCTCATTTGGTGCCACGGGGAAGAGAAACTCAGGAATTTCATAAGTGCTTTCAACAATGCCCACGAGAATATTTCATTCTCCCATTCATATTCGGCCTCTACCTTTAATTTCCTTGACGTTTCAGTGAAAATATCAGACCATAAGCTCGTGACCTCAGTGTATAGGAAGCCAACCGACCGACACCAATACCTTCATTTTAGCAGCAACCACGTCAAGCACTGTAAAGTCGGCATACCATACAGCCAGTCTCTTCGGTTTAGGCGTATTTGTTCTGACCAGGCCGACTTCGCCTCCAACTGTCAACAACTAAGCACTGACCTCACACGGCAACAATACCCACAGTCTGTCATCAACGATGCTATTAGGAAATCTGAAAAGAAGGACCGCCGCCACCTGATAAAGAAGACAAATTCGAACCCGCAAATACTACTCCCAATCTCAGTCTAACATATTGAGCTTCCCCGCCTAACATAAACCGCATCCTCAGAAGGCACCACAACATTCTACTTGAAAGCGATAAGTTACGATTTGTTTTCCCGGAACCTCCACGCGTTGTCTACAGACGGGCGAAGAACATTAGAGATATTGTAACGTCCTCTAAAGTCAACACTCCTGAATTCACAGGCAGCGGCCCCTGCAACAAGCCTAGGTGCAAACTCTGTCCAATGATGAACAAAGTGTCCACCGTCACAAGTACCGCGTCTTCGTTTTCTTATCAGATAAGAGGCAACTTCAACTGTGACAGCGCGAACATAATATACCTTCTCGAGTGCACTTTACGTCATGCACAGTACATTGGTCAAGTGAGACTGCGTTCAGGATGAGAATCAATAATCACAGAGCACACGTAAAGGCTCTACCGCACCTTCCTCTATCTAAACATGTTAATAACCTTGGCCAACCCTTCCATACATTTCCCGCGGCGGTACTCCAATCCAATTTCAAAACACGTTATGACCGGGAGGCTCGTGAATCATACCTGATCCACAAATTTAACAGTGTCTCTGGTAGCATAAATGAAAGCATAGGCCGACTATCATGCTTGACCTGCAACGAACCCGAAAAATTTGATTCTGCCGGCAACTAGGTGACCGATTCCCAAGAAATTCTTGTACTCGGTATGCAGAATTTGAAGCATCCGTTTACCCTGATGTGCATGCATGTACACATGTGATTACACACTTCGCGCATTGTGCTATTCGAGCCTGGACCCATTTCGTGATAAATACAGATGTCATTAAGTTTGGTACTGTGATTACGGGTATTACGTACGTGCTCGTTCCCCCTTCCTGCAAGTACGAATGCGGTACCCCCCCCCTCTTTTTTTTACGCTTGAACATCGGTTGTTGGTTCATATGAGTACGTATGTGCATGTGTATGTATATCCGTATGTATGTATATGTGTGTGTGCATGTACGGATATGTATATGTATATGTATATGTTTATCATGTCTCTTGATTGAAAGAAATATGTCATGTGCCCACACATTGCGCCTAACAGCAGCTGTCCTCAATCTTGTCCACCGGCGAGTCGTATCCTTCTTGAGGGAGGGCTATGGTCATTGCCGCGAGCACCTGCAAGATGCCCGCGGAGACCGGTCGACTTCAAAAGCCGTACCGAACCCCCTTCTCTAAAAGGCGCATGGATGGGCAAACACTTAACTGCTTTTGACGCGCTTTTTAAGGTAGCACTCTCAACAAGGAAACGCGTGCTGCAGGTTTACATCCGGCGTCCGTGAGCGTATTCTCCTTTTGTCCCGTAGTTGATGGGTCTCCCCATTTAGCGTGGTAAGTGCGTTCGCATCTTTGTCATTTTTTAACACGAAAGTGTTTTATGCCGGGGTCCACCAAGTACATCCGTCACGGATATGACGTTGATAAAATGCAAGCCAACGGGTGACAAAGAAAAAAAACCAAGAAAAAGACACCCCGCTGGGAATCGAACCCACGACGTTGCGGCCGCGACGGCAAGCGCCCGATGCGCTACCGACTAAGCTAACTCGGGAGATGCTGGACACGGCGCGAACGCGCCTTATACCTTTCCCACATTCTCTTTCGCGGCGGGCGGAGCGGGGCGGTCCCGCCGTCTGTGAGATGTGACATGAAGTATTGCTTCACGATCGACACTTACTGGCGCTTACTCCGAGATTGCAGGCGATATCGGAGGTCATGGTTAAAGCGTCTCGATACCAGAGAGGTAGACTGGCCGCGCTGGCGTCGCCGAGGCACCCATGACGCAGTTACGTTCTTTTGTGCGTCGGCTCATCGGAGTAGTGCAGCTTTCACGTGCACCAACGGGATTTCTCCGCCGCCGACTGCTTCAATTGCGAGAGCACCGACTAACAAAACTGCTGCAATATGCGTTGCAGAAAGGACGCGATTTCGACGGGCGAATATCGTGCCTTGGTGGAGCGAGAGCAGCACTGCGAGACAGAAGCCAGCCGGACGCACGCGATTGCGGCTCAGGCTACGAACCTCTACCTCCGTGTTGCTGAAGCGCAGTGTGTGTTATGTATGCATGAGCACAGGCGTCGGCTACCCATTACTAGAAAGCGCACACCGTGCCGTTTCTCTCCTTAATTGACGACGCTTTGAAGAAGTGCATACCGGGTATCAGTGTTGATTATGAGCTTGTTGATATCATCCTTACGCGGGATTCACGATTCTCTGTGTCCAAATTTATGTTTACACCGTCAGCTACCACAACGGTTTAATCATGATCATGGGCGTTAGTCGTCGCGATAGAGACATGCTGTCAACATGGGTGCATCCACGTAAAACGGTGCTATAGCTGCCAAACACGAATAGACATTGTACAAGCTCTCATATATCACTACACAATAAGCACTACTTCTGTGAAGACACGTTTTACTTTCGTGTTATACCGATTCCTATGACGGAGGGATCAGCCATGTTTTTTTTTGTTTTTTCCCCTCCGCCTCTCGTTCCGAACCACACACGTAGGTTCGTTTCGCTGTTTGTTATTTATTTTTGTGTATGTTCTGACCCCGCCTATATTCTACTCTTCACAGAGTGCAATGCTGTGTGTGTCACCTTGTATGCGTCTTGCTCCTCCCTGGGATTTGTTTGCTGTTGTTGTTGTTCTGGCCCCTCCCATGCCATGGTCCAACGAATCACGATGGTGTGTCTACATCTATGTATTGACAAAATCTGTATTTAAACCCGTACGCCATGTACGAATGCATTCTTTGATAAAGCCGGTCCCCGGCCGAAAGCTCAGAATAAATGTTGTTATGTTTTAACACGAAAGTGTTTTATGCCGGGGTCCACCAAGACTTTAGTGACGTATTTCCGTCACAGAAATGCACAATATGCACAATATGCACAAAAATATGCACAATCAGATGGCAAAGAAAAAAGGTACCGTCAACGGGCATCGAGCCCACGACCGCTCGGTCCGCAACAACAGATGCCGGGCACGCTATCCACTGCGCCACGATCACAGACTCTGCAGGGTTTACGAACACGCCTTTTATACCTACCACTCTGCCGGTCGGCTGGGTGGTGTTGATCTCTGGGAGTGGTAAGTTAAAGTAATTCGTCATTGCTGTGGCTTCCGCGACTAGCACCTGCAACGTGTTACGCGTCCGTCCCATTCGGCGCGTTTTCAATAGAAGTTGAATTTTGTCAATGCCTTAACACACCGCGAGGTGGTGACCTTTGCCCAAGCATCGTAAAAGCGTCGGCCTCGCTCAGCATCACGCTAATACAACCAAAAATAGCTCTGCAACGCGCGCCTGCCTCACCTGGCTGTAACACCGCGTTCCATGCTCACGCGCTCGCCCCGAAAAAAATCGTGGCCGGGCTACCGGGGCGGCACGACGCGTTTTGCGTTTCCCTCCAGTCCGGCCGCGGTGTTCAATCACATTTTAACATGCCGCGGGATGGCGACCAAGTTCTGCGTCCAATATGCGACGCTTCTGGCTATCACACCTCGTTCTCTGGTTAAGCTTTCACCGTTAACTACTACAGCTACCACAAGGTTTTGTGTAATCATTTACCATGGACGTTAGTCGTCGGGATGGAGATGTACCACCAATCATCAAAGTGGGTGAATCCACGTTAAACGGTGCTATAGCTGCCAGACATCAATATACATTGTGCAGACTCTCTTATTATCAATGTACAGTAAGCATTCAGTTACTTCTGTAAGGGAACGCTTTACTTTCGTGTTATTCCGGTTCCTATGACGAAGGGATCAACCGTGTTTTTTTCACTGTGACTAGTTTTCTTTCATATAATTAAACAATAGCCAGGAACATTCTTTCCAAACCATATATATATATATATATATATATAAATAAAGAACGAGAGAATCGAGCTTAGATCGCTAGAAAGATCAAACGAAAGTGTAGGCAACTTTAAAGTGCGCTCAGGGCTACGATTAATATATGATCTTTCAAGCGCAGTGGCCAATGTTTCCCTGCACGCGGCTACGATTTCTCGAGGTAGTTTGTTCCATTGCTTAATTGATCGCGGGAAAAATGAATATTTAAAAAGGTTAATTATGGAAGCGAACTCGCGCACTTTAAGTGGTTGAATCAGTACGAGCAGATATATACGTAGGCTCCGATACGTAGTATTCTTTTTGAATACCCGTTATACCATGGAATATTTTGTGAAACAGAGATAAACGTAAGAATTTGCGCCTGTCTTCAAGAAGAGGCCATCTCGAAGTATTCCTTATTTCGAAAGATCTCTTAGAAAAGTCGTAATCACCCGTGACGAAACGGGCCGCTCTCAGCTGCACGCGTTCTAGAGCCTCGATGTTCACCTTAGTAAAAGGGTCCCAAGTGCTGCACGCGTAGTCCAAAAGTGGGCGTACATTCGACATGTGCAGGGTTTCTTTCAGGCTGGCCGGTGCTTGTTTAAAGTTGCGTCTCAAGAAATTTAGTATGTTGCTGGCCCTTGTTACGATGTAATCTATGTGGGCGTTCCAAGTAAAATTGCTGGAAAAAATGACTCCTTGTATTTAAATTCCGTTACAAGGGACAGCTGTGTTGTATTCATGACATAGCTTGCCATCAGTGGGTGTTTTTTATTTGTGAACCTTACGAGGTTGCATTTGCACAGGTTGAGTGTCATGTTCCAAGTCGAACACCAAGACATGATTTTGTTCAGATCATTTGCAGCAAGTTCACTATCTGATTCACTTGAAATTTCACGGTAAATGCAGCAATCATCTGCGTATAACATCACCCGGCAAGACAAATGTTCAGTAAGGTCATTGATAAATATTAGAAGAAGCAGGGGCCCAGACGGACGCCTGTGGCACTCCAGATAATACAGACATCGGAAGAGCCGGCGCCACCAAGTATCACGCGTTGGTTTCTATCTAACAGGTACGCTTCCAACCACTTCCAGAGGGTATTTGGCAATTTGAGGTAGGACAACTTTAGTAGTAATAGGTATGAAACACGGTATCGAAAGCTTTCCGAAAGGTCTAAAAAGATGCAGTCAACTTGCAAACCCGAGTTAATAAATGCTGCAATGTCGTGGCAAAATTCTATCAGCTGAGTGTCGCAAGAAAAGCCAGCCCTGAAGCCATGTTGCGTTGGAATAAAGAAGCTATTTTCTTGAAGGTGTACGATTAAATTCGTAAAACAACATGTTGTAATGTTTTGCAAACAACGCTCGTGAGTGAAATTGGCCTGTAGTTGCATGTTCTCGTTTTTGAACCACTTTTGTGAACTGGAATAACATTTGCAGTTTTCCAGTCCGAAGGTAGAGCCCCAACTTGAAGAGATATCTCAAATAACAGTATTAAAAAAGGGGCGACAGACAATGCACAGTTTTTTAGAACGAAATTCGAAATAAAGTCAGGGCCGGTAGCCGAGTGGATGTTTATCTTCCGTAGTAATAATGCGATACCATTTTCAGACAGCTCAATTTCCCTCATCTGAGTAAGCTCACTGACGTCCTATGATTTGGGAACTGCGGCTTTTGAGCATGAAAACACAGAGTTAAAATAACCATTGGAGGCCTCTGCTTTTGCGAAAATATCTGCGCCGTAGGCTTTTTCACCTATGACGTCAGGGATTGCGTCACCAGAGTTCTTTTGCTCTTGACATATTTCCACATTTCCTTTGCATTAGTTTTCACTTTGTGTCCTAGAGTGCAAAGAAACTTTTTATGTGCATTGCGCATCAATCTCGCTATTCTTTTCCTCAGTACCTTCATCTTTGCGAACAATGTAGGATTCGGCGAGTGGCAGTGCTTACGAAAGGCTCTATATTTTCTGTTTATCATCGTACGAATATCTTTAGTACTCCATAGTTTATCGTTTCGGCGCTGGGAAGTAATGACACGCCAGGGAATGAAGGTTTGTGTCAAAGACAATATTTTAGTTGTAAAAAGATCCCACAATGCATTTATGTCTAGGCACGAACATTGAGCCCTAAACTCTGGGAGAAAATTGCCTAGTTCACATGATATGGTTGCGTAATCGCCTCGTTGATAAAAAAAAAGACCTTGCGAGGCTGCGCAGAAGGACAATTCCTGGTGGCACAGGACATGTTAGCGACGACAATATCATGGTCACTAATACCAGGAATCAAGGTAACAGAAGACACGAGATCAACTACATTGCAAAAAAATAAATCAAGTACATTTGCACTACTAGCCATAATTCGCATTGGGTTTTGCACAAACTGTAGTAACGAATGGGCATTGATCATTTCGCGGAAGGTCGTGTACAGGAGGGATGAATTGACTAACACTGGTGTAAGCTGCTGCCATATCACGTCTGGCAAATTAAAATAACCTGCCAAAACAATATATGTAGTCTGTAGTGTCAGCAGCACATTGCTTAAATTGAAAAGGGGATGAGGGGATCTCGAGCTGGGAGTCCTGTAGAAGGAAACGAATGCCACAGACGAGCCGTTGTTCAAGAGTAATTTGCAGCAAACAACTTCGGTTGAGCCAGCTTCAACGTCAACGAGGGAGCTAGATATAGTATTGTGAATCAGAATGAAAACACCTCCCCCATGCGCGTTTCTGCCTTCCTGTACACTGTGTAGCAGGTTGGAAAGATTTCATTGTCATTTATTGTGTCGTCTAACCAAGATTCAGAGGCAAGGACTACATGTGGGCTTTGTCGCTTCAATGAGGGCGGCAAGTTCAATATCTTTATTTTTTAAGCTACGACATTTACACATACGATGTCATCCGTGCTGGATGATTGTTTAAAAGTTGGGAGGGCCTTTTGTAGTTGCTATAGCTTAGTTTTAGTCAAGCTGTCTGTTTCAGCATTATAGAAAAACGTTTCCTTGCCGATCTTTAGTTTGTTATACGATAGCCTGAAGTCCCCTCCCTTACTCTTCGCAAATTGAATTAGTTTTCACTTCTCTTGTCGAACTTTGTTGCTATAGTCCTCGCTAATAGCAATGCTTTTACCTTTAAACCTCGAAGTAGCTGATGAAACACGCTGCTTCTCATTAAAGGACAGAAACCGAACTATAATAGGCCTGTTTTTTGTTGCCGTGAAGCGACCGCGCCTGTGGGCCCTCTCAACCGCATCAGCCTAAATAGAGACGTTTAATTTTTCTTCGCAAAAGGCAAGTATCTTAGTCTCGGAATCCTGCTAGGTTCCACCAGCTGCGTCCTTGAAAGCCAAAGAAGATAAGGTTGTTTCTTCGAGATCTATTTTCGATATCATCTTCCAATTCTTGCAGCTTCGAAAACGTGGCAGCAAGAATGTCTGTCTCCGCCGCTAACTGCATCACCTTATCTTTTAATGGAAGCACCGATAGCAATTTGTCCTCAAAGACGTTCAATTTGTCCTCTGTCTGCGAAAACTTTTGCTCAAGTGCTTCTTGCCGTGACGCGACAGAACGAAGTTCCCCAAGAATTTCCGCCTGCTTTTGTAGCACCGTAGGAATTGCCATCACAGCGCTGAACATTTGTTTTTCTTCCTCAGAAGTCAGAGGGCTTGGCTTTTGTTCTACATCACCTGCAAGCTGCAGTAGTTTTCTCAGATATCGCACACATAACAAACACTTGATTCGCACAAAAGAAATGCTGCGCGAACAAAAGTTTAAGGCGGAGTTGGGATGATGTGGCTATGATAGATTTTATGTTGCCTACTAATGGCTTAGTCATGCAATTATTTCAAAAACGCTTTTTATTTGTGATTATGTGTCACGCTGTGCAGTGGAAAATCCTTACAACAATGTTCAAGGTGAATGCAATACCAAGATCAAAGGAATTAAGAATTAGCAAATTATTATTTATATATATAATAAACTACTCGCGTATCCGGAACGTTCGTGTGCATTATTATAGCACTTTTTATGAAGCACACCTCGGTCACAATAATTTTTATGCTAACTTGCAAATAGTCACCCATGCAATTATCATCAAAACATAAGCAGAAGCATTCAGCACGGACAGTGCAGACTGTTTTAACTAAACTGAGATGAACGAGCCTATAGGACAACAAAACAGGCAGGAGTAACTCAAAACAAAACAGTTAGGCGCACGTGAATACACCGGCTTTGTTGCGCACATACAAGTTGTCAGAGTGAGATGAAAATCATTTACGCAATGCCTATTTTACATTATTCAAACATTTTCTGCCGTGCTCCATGGCGATAGAATTCTGGCGGCGATCTGCGATTACGTGGCCAACGCGTGAAGCTTACGCCTGGTTGAAGCTATTTTGGCAAAAATCTTTCACGTGTGAGCTCTTTGTCTTATCCTTTGTTGAGCTAGGCATGTTTTAAACATGTACGTTTTTATTTCCATCATTGCATTCATTCCAAGTAGCCATTTGAACTGCCTGTTGAAATAATTTACTTTGAACTCCCATAACTGAAGCCGTCAACTTCTTATTGAAACCAGCGAGCGTTCCATATTAGGTTTCGCACCTTGAGCTCCACCATTGGGGCTGGGAAGCCGATGTTGGCGGCGCTGATCTCGTCCGTGGGCGGTGAGCAAAGCACGCTGCAAGATTCAGACATTCCGTACAGGTTGCGCAGGCAACGCAGACCTGGGAAGGCGGCTCGCAGACGGTCGGCAAGAGAGCACGTCAGCACCGTGCCGCCCACGTTCAGCTTACGAACGGATGGGAGGACCGTGCCCGTCCGCTCCATATCTGACAAGTAGTAGTGAAGGCGGGTCGGCACACTCGCCAGTGTCGTCACCTACGTCGACGGAAGCAATATGTCAGTTGTACGTGGGTTATATGCTCGTTCCACAGACACTGCATATATTTATCAACTTCGAGCCACTCTGTTGGGCGCGATTCCTGCAACTTCAACGCATTCATGTATCGCATAGAGGGTTTATTAGGCAGTCGCTGGGCAAGAACATGTGCATTCCTTTGTGGTAGGGAATGTGTGCATAAGCCATGAAAATGTACTCACCAGGCCCGCAGCCAGGAATTTTTTCGAGGAGGAGGGGGCACTTGCTGATGGCCTTGACTATTCAAGAAAACCAACTATATTCAATGTTCTCGGTAAAACAACCCCTCCATTAAAATGTCAGGGGGGGGGGGGGCTAGCCATCTCTCCCCCCCTCCTGGCTACGGGCCTGGTACTCACTCCGTGTCGAAACCATAAGTGCCGGAACCTAAGACCCTATAAGATCCAGGGGAACAAGCGGAATGTATCCTAAAGTAGCGGGGTCAGAAGTCGTCCGAGATATCAAAGTGGACCGTTTATTCTTTGCATGTGGTGTGTGAAGCTAGTGTGTTTCTTTCTCAACATTAAATAGGCGCAACGTACTCCTGAGCGTGTATGCGAGAAAAAGCCTCGCAGTGACTGACTCTACGTTTACGCTGTACAGTAACGAAAAGGTGGAACAGTGGTTTTCTTGGGTCCAGCGAAAAAAGGAAACACGAAACAACAAGAGAGATCAGCACGAAACATCACATGCAAAGAATAGGCGGTCCATCTGCGTATTTCACAAGATTTGGCATTTTTTTAGAGCGAAGCTGTATACCTCTCTTTGGTCGGAAATTTTCGTGGCGTAAACACAACGCCAGGTTAAAGAACCCAAAAAGCACCAACACACGCTCGCGTGCACTTGTGCACGAGTCTACAGCGAACGCGTTCGCCGGCTCCTGCTGCGCATGCTCCTTGCGTTTCACCTCGGACGCTGAAGAAGGGCATTCGACGAGGTGGATAGACGAGGCTACGAACGCGATCGCTGTAGACTCCTGCACAAATGCAACGCCAGAATTACATTTTTAGGATTTAACGGCCCTTTAATAATTCAAGGCAAACAGCACATCTTTCTTTGCAATCTGGCATACAGCATAGAGCTCAGTATTCGTTTCAATGAAGAAAACCACAAAAACAAGCATGGAAACCAAATTATGGATAATAAGACGCCTGTGAACAATAGGAACATCTTCCCACGCGTTCCTGGTAAAGATTAGGTGGCATCTGTTTTGAACTTGACGCGAGGGCTTTGAATGACGTCAAACGGCCCTTCCTTCCCCCCGCGTGTGTTTCGCGCTTTCATATATAAAAGGCAGACCCGCGTAACAACTCATTCAGTTCATTCTAAGACTGCCGTGGCTACACCACGGAAATAAACACCAGAAGAACAGCGTGAATACAATGCTCGGCGAAAGGAACAAATTCGTCATGCTGAAAGTGGTCGCGGAACCAATCACGGTCTACCACAGTGACCACAAAGCGATTATCACTAGCATTACTCTAAAGTAATAATAAAAAAATGTGGAGGACGCTTGAGCTTCGCCTTCAAGAGTAGAACGAGATAGCGCAGTCGGACACCGTGCGCATCGCATTCTGAATTGCTAGCCTGGCTTCCGTTCTCGGTGCATGCCTCAACCATGTCATAAGGAAAGGAACGACTGTGTGCGTAATATTGGCTGTTTCAAATTATCATAAAATGCCTGCTACAAGTACAATTATTAGGTGCCCACTACGCCATAGTTACTCCTTTTGGGAATCAGCGAAGGGTCCACTACGCGTCCATAAGGCAACACGCGAACCTACGCAGCTGTTGATTTTGTTGATCATTTTGCTGCTGCTTATGAATAAATATCTGAGCGCTTTGTAATGGGTGGGCCTTTGGAACACCCAGTCGTTGCGCAATTCAGATGTTTTGACGCCTGGAGCGATTATAGGCTTCTGCCACGCAATAGTACATGCGTTAAGGAGACTCCTTCTACCAGATTACATTTATATATTGTTTTTTTCCGCAGCAGTTTCAAGAAATAATGTGGCTGTGCGGTAGAACGGCTGCTTGCCACGCAGAATGCCTCGGTTCGATTCTCACTGGGACCCGAAGGTTTTTATTATTTATTTTATTTGCGCCTTACTCAATTTTTTGGTCACGGACAAGATGGTGGTTTTTTTGCTCACAACCAATGACGCCGACACCGGAATTTCTGCGAAACGAGCTCTTTACCACTATCGCATTAAAACATAGCCCCATCTTCGCAGAACTTAATCTCATTTGCCCACCTAACCTCCTGCCTCGTCCACGTGCGCTTGCTTTCGCTTGGAATCCAATCTGTTACTCGTAATGACCAGCAGTTATGCACTGCCCGTCCCCAACGTCTCCTTGATTGTGAAAATACAATTTCTTAAAACCGAAAAGGTTCACCTTAAATTTAGCAAGACGCAGCGAACCATCGAAAGAAAAATGGCAGGTGTAACCTTCAGGGACAAGAAGAGGACAAACTGAGTCATGGAACAAACGCCTGTTAAGGACATCTTATTCAAAATCATATCTCTAAGTGTGATTGAATCACGAGTTTATTTTCTTATAAATATTGTATGCCAAGAAAATAGTGTCCCGTATGCCAAGAGAGGCATAATGGACATTATATTTAGTGCTTAGGTGTTGTGTATTATTTATAATACAAACAAAGTGGACGAAAAGAGAAGCCACCAGTAGGGGACCGAGCCCACACCTTTCGCGCCCAATGCTCTCCACTTGAGCTACGGTATCGGTCGTTCTCACGGCCACTTTCTTGGATATTTCTGCGCATGTATACCGGGGACTGTTAGCCAGCGCCATTCGTAGCCATGACGGCGAATGTGGAACACTCTTCTGTGACAGCTCGCGTCGCGTAGAACGAAAACAAAAGAAAACAAAACACGCCAGCTCGTGAAAAGATCACGTGATACGTGGCGCCAACTCGCAAAAAAAAGTTTTCCACATTCGCCGTCATGGCCACCTACGGCGCTGGCTAACACTACCACATTAACGCGCACAGAAATGCCCAAAAAGTGGGCGGGTGGACGAACGCCGCCGTAGCTCAGTTGGTAGAGGCAATGGACGCGTTGTTCACTGGCGGCGGCAATTCGTCTTTTCGCCCACTTTGATTTCTTTGCTTTTATATAATAATACTACACTACAGTTAGACTACGAACAGTCTAGTTCCTTCAAAGACTTCCTTGGCTTCATTTGTCTGTGGGTTACACCAGGTTGCGTTCCGCACCCTAGCTATACATTTAGCCTGCAATAACCACGGAAGCACGTAAATGAGGCCTACCTGAACGGCTTCATTGGAATTCACAGACCAATTTGTGCACTTCTTATTTTACCTTGGAGCAGAAGTTGTGTGAGTTATTTCGATGCGCTTTTAAAATAGTGCTAAAAATGGAACTCTTTTTTTTTGCATTCATTTGTCACAACAGCTAGCGTCATTGGATCTAATTCAATTGAATACTTCACTATTTCCAGCAGTAGTCACACGACATACATAATTAGTGCGTTGACTCGCATTAAATGAATATCTGATAGACGCCCTTGACACCACAGAGTGTGCCATTCGGCTCACTTAGCAAGTTGTTTGCAAGAGTCAGTTAACTCTTTCAAGAGTGATCACGTAATTCTTTAGCTAAAAGTCCTTGTCAGAGAGTCAAAAGAGAGTCAAAATACGCGCCTAGAGCTCCAGGACTCTGCCGAAGAAATCACCGAAAATTGGATCACCGAAACAGGACTCACCGGAAACACGTACATTTTTTTTTCTCAAACAGCCCGGCATGTGTTCCTTGTGGTGTTGCCTACAACACTGGCCCATTTTTTGCGCACTAAAATGCACCGGGAAACCAGGAAGTTGCCTAAACACAAGGCACAGATAGCGTCATAGCTACCTAAAAGGACTGTCATATTTGCATCTGGCCATGCACTGCCCACAATGCGGATGCAAGCCTGTTTTGCAAGGTACACCATTCCTGTACCGCCATCAAACTATAAGCCGTTTGGTAGGTCGTAGATGCATTCTACATAACAATAGTTCCAGGCATGCAAGTCAGCGTTCGTCAGCTCTTGACTGTACTGAACTAGCAATTCCTGATAAATTAATTTTGGGGAGATGTGACACTGTCAGTGCTCTCATGATAAAGTGCCGGCGACAGAGCACGTGTTCATGATTCTTACGCTTTCTGATCCTTCTTCATATGTTTCAACTTTTTCACCGCCTCATATAACTGATTCGCATTTGTCAACTTATGAGGCTTGGAGTGCGCGTGTATGGTGGTAGTTGTTGATGATCTGCGTTGATCGATAAATACGCATGGTTTCCGGGAATAAACCTTAGTTTGAAGTGGCACTCGTCCAGTATGGTTTTCCTTCTTGTGTCCCCTTTCGATGCGAAGTAGCTATGCTTGGCACTACCTGCCGTCCACTCTAGTTACCGCTCCTCCCGCTAGAGGCGCTTCTCAGGGAATTTCTTGAAGAATCCGCTACAAGACGCTGGTCCGAGCGCCATAAACCCAGGTAGCGCGCGGCAACGCGCGCTTTCCTTGAATGACACTCAATGGGAGCGCAGCGGTATGAGCTGTAATCAGCAGTCTGGCTTATCCGCAGCTGCTGCTCGGCCCACGAACCACCCATTCCGAAGTGTACCAAACGGAACGCATTTAAGGGAACCCCACGTGGCCCCTAGCTGTTCGCATGCCCATCAGGGTTCCCTTACGGGGAGATGTATGTAATGTTCTTATTTTTTTCGGCTTCAAGTTAGTACGGATTCATGAAAACGCAGAAGTTTCAATCACTGTATGCAGCAGATCGCTGAGGAAGCTGGACAAAAAAGAGAAAATGAATAGAATAAAAACCTCTGAATATAGTGTTTCCTGCAAAGTGTTTTGACGGATGAAGAGCGGTGACTAATTCTGTGAGAAGCACGAGCCGAAGGTAGTGCAAGTCTAGTGGAGAACGAATGCACTTTTCTGAAAGATGTATTATTTGCATGCAAAAACTGTAACAGACTACATCTTGAAGCTGTAGTTAAAACACTGCGCTTTTACGCCTATGCACAAGCTCCTCCCTAATACTTATGCTTACGCATAGTAGAAGAAACGAACTGACCTTGTACTTGTTAACGTAGTAGACGAGCTCGTCGAAAGAGATGCCCGGGCTTACGATGACGCAGGTGGAGCCGACGCACGCTGCCACGATAGTGAACAGAAAGCCCGAGGCATACGTCAAGGGATACCAAGCCAGAAGCACGTCATTCTCTTTTTCTTCGTAAGTTAGGACAGACCTGCAATGTTAGTTCATCAGGAATGTAAGCAGCAAGTGGAAAGGAGCCGTTTCCAAAGAAGAGGAGATGAAAATGGGAAGAGCGTAAGAAAATTATTGAAGCTTCGCGCAAGTCGTGCCAAGCATGAAGGAAGTACGGAGCTGAGTGGCCTTCTTTGTTTCTCTTTGTTTTTTCTTTCTTACTCTCTTTCTTTCTTTTTCCCTGTTGTCTCTGTTTTCCTATCTCTTTTTCCTGTGTTTATTTGTATTTCTTTATTTCTGTCTCTCTCTATTTCCTTCTCTTTCTTGCTCTCTCTGTCCCCCACTATATTTATCGCTTGCTTGCTCATTCTTTCTATCATTTTCTTTCTCAATCTCTCACTCTATTTGTTTCTCTCTTTTTCATTATTTATATGTTATGTTTTGCTCTCCTCCTCCACCTTTCCATCCTCCTCACGCTCACTTCCCTTTCCCACCACCTTTCTACATTATACTGTCACATGGTCGCGGCGGTGGAGAAGACTCAAGCAGAACTCGGAAATACGAAACTCTTCATTTGGCCGAACTTGTAGCCGGCAAACTGAAAGTCAGACTGCAAGCAGGCAATGCACGCTGTGTACTGATAGCGGCGAACAGAGCGTCGGCCGTCGGTAATCTGATTTGCGGTGAGCTGCGTCGGCATTTATGCATGCGGCATGGAACACTCGAGCATTATCTCTGGTGCTCGCGTAAGCTCTGTAATAAACTTGACTATTCGTGTCCTGCGCGTAATCTTAACAGAATGATTTTGAACAATCGCGAAGCTTCTCAAGTAAAGCGGCGTGGTCTGCGCCGAGCCTTGCTAACGGTCTTTGGGTGTGAGCCGACAATATCGAAATAAAGCACTTAAAACGCGTGACAGTGCTATGCAAGGCTATGCTGGATGGCCGAGTGGTGAGGACGCTCGCCTTCAGATTGAGGATACAGACGGTCGAACCCAGCCTCGTGAAGAAATTTTTCTCGCCAGGAATTTCTCTTTTTCTTTCATTCTACCTCTTTATTTCAATCTCTTCCTTTCTCTATTTATTTTTCTCTGTCTGTACTCGTTTTCTCACCCATCTGAGTTGTTACAGGCCACGCCGGAGAAATCCGCATACGTGCCTTGGGAGCGAAGCAAAAGAGAATGAAGAGAGCTCGTGCTGGGTCATGATGATGATACTTTCTGTTTTCGCGTCGTGGACCAACGCTCGGCTAAACAGCTCAGTGTTGAGAGATGGAGACCAGGGGGACTCTACTTTTTTAAAGACGATAGTCTTTCTTGGGATACTTAAACGGATAAATTTAGGGCTGTCTTTCTGTCTGTCTTTCGGTTTGTTGGAACGTCACTCGATTCAGCCACTCGGCCAAAGTTGAACCACTTGCCCAAGGGCCCGCCATAGGAATGGTCGATTAAAATTTTTAATCGATTAATCTTTAATCGTTAGTCTATTTAGCATTTAATCGATTAATTGTTTTCGGTGGAATCTTTTATTCGATTAATCCATTAATCGACATTTTTAATGGGTGCTTTAAAACCGATATCTCTTTGTTTGAGAGGCATCGTTCGTGTTTAATATGGGCTCAAATCTTTTTATTAGACGCGTTGACGATCCAAAATTCCCACTTTCGAAAGTGTCGACGACGGGCCCCTTGTGTCCAGTGTGCGAAAATTCACACTTTCGCGCACTGGACACAATTGGCCCGTCGTCGTTGGTTGATGTCGCGTACTCAAGAATCTGCGGCCATCATCCCTGGACTATTCGGCAGCAGGTCGTATTTTCTCGAAGCCTGCCTACTCGAGCTCATCGAAACCGGAGGCGCGTTCGGGGACCACACTGGCTGGAAAGTCGCACTTGAAACATGCAGTGTGGCGGAGGGTGAGGAAATCCCGAGAACGGTAAAAGAGACGAGGAGAAATTAAATAAGACGCTCGCTCTAGTAAGCAAGGCATCTTTTCTCGGTTTGTCGGTTAGATATTGTGGAAGCCCTACATAATACGATAATTACGGACTGACGTGATCTTTTTCTTGAGGTCACCTAGCAGAGATTACACAGAAATATACTGGCCTCAAACAGACCATCCGTACAGGCAACTGCGGGAAATGGAAGGAAAGAAGATGACATTTAGGGACTCCTTTTTCTTTGTTAGACACAATAATAATTAGAACTAACCAACAATATTGCCAAGAAACAGTATAGGGGGTGTTATTTGTAATAATTGGGATATAAATCTGAAGAAAGTAAAGTTGACGCAAAGATAACTTGTCGCAGGAAGGCACCGAACCTGCGACCTTCGAATAAAGCGTCCGATGCTCTACCACAGAGCTACGGCAGCGGTCATCCCCCCGTCCACTTCATAGGGTATACGTGTGCATTTTTAAATCTAGGAGTGTTAGCGCCGATCACAGCCATGGCGGCGACTATGGAACACTCTTCTTCTGCCTTTTGGCGTCACGTAGCAAGTGACCTTTTTTTACGAGCTGGCAGCTGACCAATAATCCCTCGCATACTACCTGAAGGCACCAAGTCTGCGAGAACGAGACCCTCGCTATGAATGAAGGAAAGAAGATTATTTTTAGGGGCTCGTTTTTTTTTTGTTAGACACAATATTAATTACAATTAACAGGCAATAATACGAAGGAAAGTATAGGGGATGGTAAGGGTGTATGACAAAGAAAAACGAGCCCCTAAAAGTCACCTTCTTTCCTTCATTCATAGCGAGGGTCTCGTTCTTGCAGAATTGGTGCCTTCAGGTAGTATGCGAGGGATTATAGGTCAGCTGCCAGCTCGTAAAAAGGTCACTTGTTACGTGACGCCAAAAGGCAGAAGAAGAGTGTTCCACACTGCCCACCATTAAAGTCCCTAGATTTTTCCCTGTTCTTTCTTAAGTACCGACAACCACTGAAGCGCCGCCGACGAATCTTATTGGCTAACGCTCGTTTTAGTAGCCATGTTCTTCCTAACGCTTTTCGAGCAGCCGGTAAAACGCTTCCCCCGTTCACTGATGACAGGGGGTTGACGGGAGGAGAAAGGCGCGTCGCGTTAGCATATTGTCCGCTGAAAGATGCGTGGCTAATGTACTTAGACGAACATGGCTTTGCAAATCTTCCAAGTTAGGAAGAAAATGGCGTCGGACGCCAGCTGCGCGTGAGAGAGGGCCGGGAAAGGAGGCCGTTGTCGGTACTTAATTAAAAAGGCAAAATCTAGGGATTTTAGCCGCCATGGCTGTGATCGGCGCCGACTAACACTCCTAGGTTTAAATGCACATGTGTACCCTATGAAGTGGACGGGGGATGACCGTCGCCGTAGCTCAGTGGTAGAGCATCGGACGCGTTATTCGAAGGTTGCAAGTTCGGTCCCTGCCGGCGGCAAGTTACCTTTTCGTCCACTTTACTTTCTTCACATTGGTATCCCAATTTTTACAAATAACATCCTCTATACTTCCCTTGGAATTATTGTCTGTTAGTTCTAATTAATATTGCGGAAAATAGAGTGACATGAGTTTCTGCCTGCCGGCTAGAAAAACAGCAGCTGCGCCAGTATACTCCGCAGGATAGGTCGGCAAACTCACTCATGAGTCGACTCACTCAGACTCAGATGGAGCCATGAGTCTGAGTCTGAGTGAGTCCACATGAGTAATATTTTGGTGAGCTTCAGTCCGCATGAGTCCGGTTGAGAAAAATCATAGTGAATCTCAGACCGAGTTAGTGCGGTAGCGGAAAACTTTGGTGAGTGTGAGTCCGAGTGATCCCTAAGCGCAAAATATATTTCTTGAGTGAGTCTGAGTGAGCTCCACACTTTTTTGCCGACCTATTGTTCTATGTACACAACTTCAGCGTCACTAGCACCCTTATGCCGGCTCACGGTTATACTCCCGCTGACTCACACTTCAAAGCACTAACGTTCACACACCAGCTCTATATTTATTAATCAGAAGCGTGAGTTACGTAGAAAAGGGGGGGGGGGGCAGGTTGACCTCCACCCGCAAATTCTTTCACAGGAAGTTCTTGATAAAAAATATCTCGTGTGAGTCACCTCTTTGAATAAGAATGTCCATACTGGATTGCCACCACTCATAACTCATATGTGAAGGTACCAGATTGAAAGGCGCCAAGTCGAGCGCCAATTTTGCGAGATATTGGTGTTAAACAGCAGTGACACCATGATAGAAGAAGCCAATTATACGCTAACGGACTCATGAGTCGACTCACTCAGACTCAGATAGAGCCGTGAGTGTGAGCCTGAGTGAGTCTGGCTGAGCAACATGTTGGTGAGTTTGACTCCGAGTGAGTCCGGCTAAGAAACATTTCAGTGAGTCTTAGTCCGAGTGAGGTCGGTTGCGGAAAATTTTGGTGAGTCTGAGTCCGAGTGAGCTGTAAGGGCAAGATATATTTCATGAGTGAGTCTGAGTGAGCTCCACATTTTTTGCCGACCTATGCTCCGCAGGTTTCACCTGATCTTTGCCGTAACACGGCGCCACTCACACCTTTTCAATCGTGCGTACATCCTGAACTGTGAGCGCTATCTAGTGTACCAGACATTACAACATAAATTGCGCGACTGTCCTTTCTTGCAACAGCAGAAGACCGGGGCCTCTAGCTGAAAGCTGTATTTCTCCCTAAATACGCGACCATGCAGTATTACTAAGTGCTTCAAGGTGACTTATTCAATAGTAATGCACTGGATGCTAGACGTTCGGTAAACCGACACGTAAAGTTGCGGATTACATAAATGGTCTATAAGACCATTTCACAATTTGCGAGTGCGTATTCCTGGCTACATTTTCTCTCAACTAATGGCAGCAACTTTCGTGCTTCAAGTGGAGACGAAGTCGTAGTTGCGCGTGCTGGCGTTTGCCTATTATGCCTGTTCGTGTCAAGAGAGCCGAGTCTACACTTTCCGCGTCCCAGCGCAAGCAAACCGCGCTTGAACACTTTGAAGAAGTGACTAGCTGCCATTAATTGGGCTAACTGCAACGTAGGAAAGTTAGCTCAATAATTATGAAAATGGTATATATACCCTATTAGACGGTCAGATGGGCTAGTTGGTATAGAGCATAATAAAAGATTGCTACTAGCGTCCTTCTCCTCTTTACGCTAGCAAACGTATCTTATTATGTATATACGGATTACCTAATCATCTCCCCATCATCGTACTTCATCACTCTTTTTCCCCCGTTGCGTTTTCCCAGGTGCAAAGTAGCAGGCAGGGGCGTACTAGCTCAGGCCACCATCTCTGCCTTGTAATATATTTTCTCTCTCTCTTTCATTGGTAAACAATATTTTATTTGCTAAAGGGTAAAACAGAGCGGCACCAAGAACCAGTGAGGAAATAAGCAGTGCATATTACAATGCCGCACTTACACAAGAATCGAGTAAAATCTGAGGATTGAATAAAATACAAAGAAAGTTTCGATTGACACTACAGGTGACGAAAACTACTCGTTTATCAAATGTAAGCAGATATGCGTTTATGCGGCAACACGATGAAACAGCGCGGCAAAAAACAAACATGAACTAAATAAGCTACAAGACGATGCGCTGGCACGTATGAAATTTACAGAATCAATGAACTTCTCTTTTGAAAGTTGGCTAATCCACGTGCTGCTTACTTTCTCCACAATCCCCTTTTTTGTTTTCTTTCGTGGGGTTGCTGCACCGAACCACATGCTTTTTTCTACTGAGCGAAGAAATGTCAGTTGCCCGAGATGATCGGGTGACAACCGACACCTCCTTTGGGTCGCCACACATCCAGCATGCGAAAAAAGGCGCTCGGATGCTACTGACGTTGCAGGAATTGGCAAATACTCCATTGCAACGTCAAACACATGATCGAGGCCAGTTCGCATGCTGTGCCAAGTCTCAAGTGAATTCGGATTGGTGCGGCGATCGAGTACAGGCTTAACATAGTATGTCTTGAACTGAGAAGGCAATTAGTTCATCGGATCGTACTCCAGTGCAACGCAATTGCGTTGAAGTGCGTGATCGACGGCATCCCAAATAGAACCAGAAAGTGTAGTATTTCGGCTTTGCAACTTCCTGCGTCTAAGGATAGCGTTCAGGGTCTGCGTCTCAGGATAGCGCGCCTCGCAGTCATGCGCTCCGGAAAAGGGGCGAGGTTGGGGGCGGGAGTGGGGGATGCCGTAATCGATTAATCGAATAGTTTTAATCGATTAATTCGATTAATCGAAAGGCACAAATAGATTATGATTATTCGATTATTTGTGGACCTTTAATCGATTAATCGATTAATCGTTCATCGATTTTACCATCCCTACTACGGAGGGCGCACGAAAACAGAATTTGGCTCAGCGGTTCAGAGCAATGTTTTCTATCCGTAGGATATATTTTCACCAAGCCTGAAATATTCTTCAGAACCTCTTTAATACACCAGCGCATGGAACACCGCACAATATAAGATACACAATATTTCTAGCGCTATCTTCGCTATGGATATCATCTACAAGCTAGCCAAGCTGTCAACCCTGTTGATGAAATATTTCTAGATGGCGAGTATAAATTACGAGCATCTTTCTGCGTGCCTAGAAAGTGATTGAATCTTGCTTACCCGGTCATATGGAGATTGGCTACGAAGCTGTAGTGAGAAATCTCCATGCCTTTTGCGTGGCCAGTCGTACCAGACGAGTAGAAGAGCGCTACCGTGGTTTTCTTTGGGTCTTCCACCGAAACTTCACGAAAATTCGTTTCGCTTTGTTCCGGAAACTTGCTTACGTTAATGAAGCCATCTGCTTCGCCGGTAACGAAAATGCCCTGAAAATAAAAAAACAATATGCGGTATATAATGCTTTATGGCTTCGCTGAAAAGTGCCTTCTGGAATTTATGTTGGACGTGTGATTTGAAAGCACCTTACAGACATCTGTGTGCGCCGCATTTCAAGAATTTTAAGCAAACGAACGCATTCTTCTGAGTCCGCCATTGAACAGTGCAGATTGTTGCGGTAACCACAAAAAAGCAACACGGTCCCCTGTGCACTTGCATAACCCGACTCGAAAGAGAAATCCATGTTTTTCTATACTGTCGTTTATTGTATTGACTCTACGAAATAGTCAGCAATATGCATTTGGGCACGTCGACATAGAGTGCGTTGGCATATTTTAGGGGCGAAGCTCCTTATGTCGTGGGTCTGTCCATCCTCAGTTTGTAGCGTTGTAGTAGCCACCTCTAGCTCGTGAGAAGCGCGCGTTCTGGTATGCAGTAGAAGAAGAAGACGACGTTGGCGAGTGACACTCTCGTTGCGTGTTTGCCTGTGTGGCGTTCTTCTTTACTACGTCTCGTGTTTTCAACGACACCCGAAGACAACATTTCAGAAGTAACGCGCCATGAGGCTCCCTCTTGGCACGCTTTCTCTTTAGCTCGAAGTCGCCAGATGGAAGACAAGGCTGCGGAACGGAGGGCACGGAAGGCGGCGCCGGCGCGCGCTCGCAGACAGAATCCTGAGGTGAGAGCCCGCGAGGCCGAAGCTGCACGTCGACGCCGCGAAGCAGATTCCGCCGTTCGATCCCGCGAAGCCGAAGCTGCTCGACAAGCTGCATGGCTGCGGCGCGAAGACCCCGCCGTTCGAGCCCGCGAGGCCGAAGCTGCTTGACAAGCTGCACGGCTGCGGCGCGAAGACCCCGCCGTTCGAGCCCGCGAGGCCGAAGCTGCACGGCTGCGGCGCGAATCGGATCTTCAAAATGTGAAGGACCGTGAAGCGGCGAGAAAACGCGCGTACCGGCAGGCAGAGCCCGAGGCTGTGCGAGCACGTGACGTGGCTGCAAAACGCATCAGGCGGGCCTGCCCGAAGGCGCCGACGCGCGCTTCCAGCGGGACTTCCATTTATAACAGTTTCGGCCATAGTTGCGGTGTGTGCAACAGATTGTAGTTCTCAAACAATCTAGTCACAATATCTTCCATCAAGAAGGACTACGCTCGCGCCAATGCCATCGCCGTGCTGCAGCGCGAGTTCGCTTCGCCCCACTCATCATCATTCACCACGTGGATATGCTGTGATTTTTTTAACTTTCGTTCGAGTGAGATGGGGCAACGTGGACTCCCTCGGACCTCACCACGTGGAAAGTATAAACCTCAGCCAGAGAATGTAGTATGACGTAGGAAGAGGAAACGCTCAGCAATCAAGTGCAAAGAGCACATGAGCCTGTTCTGTGGCAGATGATAAATTGCTGGTACCAGAGGTGGGAATTTGATTAGGCGCGACTAAACAGTCGTTTACGATCTTAATAAAGGCCTCAGTTGTACATAGTCGTAGTGCAACACCGCTGACAGCAATGAATCCCAGGCTTTGAATCTCATATACAGGTAGTGTACTGAATGAGCTTTGTAGTCAGATGAAAAATTGTATTACTGAGGTATCCGCATAACGTATTCAGAGATAAGGACAGCGAGGGAAACGCTGCGGTTCTAAGAGGAGGCACAGCGCAAAAAAGAACAACTTGCGCAAGGTCAATAACTGCCAACTGAACAAAGAAACACTGGAGCGTGGTCAATGATTAGTGCTCGAACAATATGAAGTAAAGCATTTCACAGTAGAGGATGACATAAGAATAACGAAAGATTTATGGAGCAAACTCGGGACGAGGAGAACACGAGAGAAGACAGGATAGGGTACCAGACTTCAGCTAGTTTATTTTCTGTAGATCACCTATATGTGTTCTCTCGCTTTTTTTTTTTGTTTTGTTTTTTCGTGTTCTCAGTTCGCGCCACAGATATTTCGTTAAACTACGCAAACTCGTCCAACGTTGTGCTCTGGTATGACATAAGAAAGTCTGAAGGGAGTACATAGAATGTGTGTTTAGAAAACAAAAAAAAAATGGCCGAGGTTTCACTTTTGTAAACGTAGCTACCACGAGCGAAAGGTTTGTCTGTCTTCATTTTGAAAAGTCTCTGAACACAGGCAGCAGCTTTGATCGTGGCGTGTTTCCGCGCTTGGTAAGCCTCTCGATAACGTGCTACTCTGGCATCCCTTTGCTACGGTGTTTCAGGAGACAGTTCTGCTGTCTAGCTATATCTACTGGATGATTGGATGCAGCCGGTTACTTGCGCGGAAGCGCACGCCTAGCCGGCGCGCCATACACGGAGAGACTGAGCAACCATGCGCCGCCGAAGCAGCCTCTACAGGGCGCTTTCCGCTATGCCCAGCGTCCGTCGCGAACCAATCACGAACAAAAGTGGACGAAAATATATAACGTAAATAGGACTACATAGCCGTCCCGTGTCATTTTGGTTATTCGTCTGTTCTTTTTTTCAGCCCTTGGCTCACCTACTAGCTCCAACAAAATATTTCCGATGTGTTAGTTTTGTTGCCACACTAAGCACCCTGTTGCAAATGTACGCCAGTGAGCAAAAGGGTATGAGACACAGGATTGCCGCAAAGGCTATATTTATTCGCGCTTTATACATCTTAGCTGAACTGGGCGAGTGTTTCGCAGTTCCAACTTTTACCTACCACTCCGCTTTGTAGGTTGCACTAAGAGGGGGACAATAGGCCGACTTTATCAGTGATAACTGGTGCCGAATTCACAAAGAGTTTCTTAGCTAACTTCGCTTTGCCTTTGGTCGGACGCCTTCATTATTATAGTCTGTCATCACGACTGGCTGAAAGCTTCTCTTGTGAAAATTTATAGCGTAAGAGAGCTTTGTAACTTCGAGCCATGGTTTCTAAAATGTGCTGAGTGGTATACATTGGCAACAGTACGATTTCTTACGTAGCAATAAAATATTTCGCCGACATGAGCTCTCTTCCCTTCATATTGTGTGATACGTGCACACGTTCGTCCAGCACGTCTACACTTGAGTGAAGTAGTGACCAATCACCATATCATGTGTGCAAAATGCTTTTTACGCTTCGTTCCGTTGCGCGCGACGATTCGCATGCAAAGACACCAAGACTCAAAAACACGGGTAGCGTTAACCTCGGTTACCTGTGTTTCATACGCTATATCTTCTTGCAATCGCTGATTCACAAACCTTCATGATATTTGTAGGAGAACCATGCGCTAGTGTGCGTTCGCAGCGTTTCCTATTTTATATTTTCCTTCCTTGCTATTTGTCAGCATGCCCAAGATAAATTCATCTGCGGAAATAGAGCATGACGCCCCAGAGTTGTCGAACAGTGCTGTACCTTGAGCTGTAGTTTTGAGCTGACCGCCAACAGTTTTGGCGCTAGTTGTGAACTCGTGAAGGCATGTGTTGCGCCACCGTCACTCATTTGGAAGAGAAGTTCGTCTGCAAATCACCAGAAGAAAGCATATATTATTTTCGTGAACCACACTGTCACTGCGAGATCTCTGTATAACGAGTAATAATCAGTTGTGACACTTGTGTCGCTAGATCATTTCATAACAAGGCGCAGTGTGACAGGTTTCGCGCCACATGTATTTAAAGAGAGAATGTAATGTCCCGCCTAGGAAAAGCCAGTAGAACGTTTTTAAGGCCCAAATATAGTCAAGCGTTTCCGGCGCACCAGGACGTGGACGGCGAAGTTGGAAACGCCAAGACGGCAGTCAGTTCAACAATGAACCGTCCCGCGCGTCATTCGATGATGATGATGATGTGTGGCTAAGCCCCTTGCACCGTGCGGGTAAATCTAATGCGCCCTAGCCAATGCATTGACAAAAGAGAAAAGACACTCTACAATTGTGCATGCCTGTGCGCGCACGCACACAGTACACTATTAGTTCACAGTTAGTGTTGCACGAGCTTTGCCAAGCCACCGCCTTCTGTCTAGCTAGTTGCGCAGCTTTAGGGCAGCGGCAAGCAGCTACTTCGTGGCGCGTGCTCACGCTCTGCGTGAAGTATTCTCGCGGTTTCAGGTTTCTCGATTGGCGCGAGGACTTTCATTGCGATAGCAATTATATTGTCACGGGTTTGGAAATACACGGGTGTGGACACATTTAGGGTCGCTGGCACCGTTGGCATTGCCGTGATGTTCCATATAAAGTCTATACAGATAACACCACTCCGCGCTTCGCATGTTTCCTGGGCGGGTGAGTGTGCGAGCGCTGCCGACGATCGCTACTCAAGCTGGGAGAAACGCGCCAACCGTCTTTGGTGGCGCGAAAGGCGCATGAAGATGCAAGCTACAGGTGGGGTACGTGGATACGGCAGCAAATGAATAATTGACCGACCGGGCGTTGTCGCTCGAGCTCTAGTGCGGCGTATATTTATAGGGGGTCAGCAAACGTCTCCTGCCTTTATACGCGCTGTGTCCTTATTGAAAATCTGCCGTTCAAGTTGAACCCATAGACAGCAGAAAAGTCACTTGACTGGCTGCAGCAGCCACGTTCCCTCAATGAGTGAGCTGCTAGCCTTTCATTGTAAAGGAGTTCAATTTGTTGCTATCGCATTCATTGTCTTCACCTTGCAACGATACTGTTACGTTCTTCTGCTTCTGTGCCCGTGCTTTTTGCTAGGCGTTCTTGTTTTTTTTTTCTCGTACTGCGCGACAATTTACTGTTCTTCAGAAACGACTATCTTGACGGCATGGCCTACAATCGCCCTGAAAGCCAGAAAACAACTCTCGCATTTCTATTGCATAGGTTTCGATGCAAACGGAAGCGGATCTTGCCTGATCATACGAAGGCGGCGTCCGAAAGCCCCCCAAGGAGTGTCGTGGTAGTCCATACATTTGCTGTCCCGCACGAACGTGATTTATAAATCATTCGAGCAGGCGTGTAATCATGCCATCACCCATGGATGCCGAGTAAACCACGAATGCGCGCCACACGCCGCCATTTTGCCAATCAAAGTTGTAGAGTGCCGTGCGGCAGGCGTAGCGGGCGCTCCATCTCTGCGCCAGCGACAAGAAATGCGTGGAGGATAGCGGAGGATAGCCGGGCGCACCGCCTACGCCGTGATCACTTCATTTGCCTGTCGTGTTGCGAGCAAGGGACCACGCAACGAGACTCTTAAGGCTTCCGCCTTAAAAAAAAAGAAAATAATAAAGAACAATGGAAAAAACATTACGTGCGCTGCAAATATTTCCGCCCCTCAGTACACGACGCACAACTATAACGGAAGAAGGAGAGCGAATGGAGGATCTCGTATTTGTGTTAAACACATCCTAATCTGTTGGCTTCACTAGGTAGTAGAGCGTACAATTTAATCCCTAAGGGGGGAGAAAGGCAAGGAGTAACGGTTGCGACAAACATCTTCTTTGTCAAACAGTGTTCCGCAAGCACAATCACAACAAGCAGAGCAGGATTAATTTCCTCCTAAAGCTATCATTACAGACTTCTTGAAAAATCTAGTGAAATGAATTTACGTTCCAGGGCGTGTATAGCACTGTGGTGAAATAAAAATAACATATATTGGCAGGAATGTGTTCTCAAGTTTTACGGCATGGTAACCGACTGATGCCGAAAGGAACCGCAAATTTGTCGAATTATTCCAAGAAACTTCTTGCCAGTATAAAATACCTATAATGGAAAAAGACGTAAATTCTAACGTAAGCACGGAAGCGCTGTCGCAACGATACGCCAAATGTGACACATCTCCGACTTTTGTGTGACGGGATAAGTGTGTCAAAGGAAGATGGTTCGCTTTCGCTTCTGGCGCTCTGCCATTCGTGGTCGCAGCAGAACAGGAACGTGTTGTCCATCATATTAAGATCTGCTAGTGTTGTCATCAAAGACTGATTCCCTGCTTGTCATTCTTTATATCAGCATTGCGATATGTACAGTGGCGTCCCCTCTTAGGGTGAACACGGCTCAGCATGGCCACACTCCGCGGAGCGCCAGTGCATCCGGCGCGGCCGCGCATCGAATCAAAGCGGCGCAGGCGTACACGAGCGCGCCGCTCTTTGTGTACTATAGCCAAGCCAAGCAAGAGCGGCGCCATGGCCAGTGGCGTACCAACTCGTTCGCGAGTGGGGGGGCTGGCGTCGCTCACGCTGTCCACTATATATATATATATATATATATATATATATATATATATATATATATATATATATATATATATATATATATATATATATATATATATATATATATGTATATATATATATATATATAGGTCAGGCTCTGACCGAAACCTCGACGGAATAAATGAAGTTTTCTTGAAGTGCCACCTTTCATATACAGGGTGTTTCAAGAAATGTGTCCAACCTTCTAAAAAAATCAGGAAAATGCGATATTCGACTGCTACCTTCAGAATTTGTTTTTCTGTAGTGGCAGGGATTTTAAGAGGGTAAAGAAATTATTGGGGACTGTAATTAAAAAGTTAAATTGATTAACTTTTTAATTAGTGGAGGTAGGTGGTTGTGTCAAATAGGAGAATCGAAGTTCTTCATGCCAGAAACCCTACCCAATTTTGAGATTTCGAAAAAGTGGCTTCTAGTAATAATTACAAAGTAATGAAATTCAACCAAATTCAATGGCGAAACCTAAACAGAAACATGGAAGAACGCAAGTGCCATATTCTTCTGAGACGTCAAAAATGAGTGACTGACTTTTTCTGTAGCGCTAGGCATCCTAAGATGGTTAGACACATGACTTGAGACAGTAATTAAGAAAGTTAAATTAATGAACTTTTTAATTAGTGGAGTTAGGTGACTGTGTCAAATTGGGGAATTGAAGTTCTTCGTGCCAGAAACCGATCCCAACATTGAGATTTCGAAAAAGCGGCCTCTAGTAATAATTATGGAGTAATGAAATTCAACCGAATTCGATGGCTTTCGCTCTTGAAAGCCGTTGCATTTGGTTGAATTTCATTACGCCACAACAATTACTAGAGGACGCTTTTTCGAAATCTCAAAGCTCGGATGGGCTCGTCGCATGAAGAACTTCAATTCTCCCATTTGACACAATCACCTAACTCCACTAATTAAAAAGTTAATTAATGTAACTTTCTTAATTACTGTCCTAAATGATGCCCTTAACTACCATAAGATTCCTGCCGCTACAGAAAAAGCAATTCTAAAAGCGCCGAGCAAATATCGCATTTTCCTGATTTTTTGAGAAGGTTGGACACATTTCTTGAAAAACCCTATATATATATATATATATATATATATATATATACATATATATATATATATATATATATATATATATATATATATATATATATATATATATATATATATATATATATATATATCGAGAGAGAGAACTACATTTTCCCTGAATTTGGCGTGATTTTTTATATTCATAGAAATGATTTGAGGATTTCCATTTCAAAACTGTTTGTTTTCAATCAAGAAAGAATCTGCACAAACAGACTGTGCAGGCTGGGCTGCCTTATACCGCGACAGCACAGCAGTGTTTAATAACATTTTGGAAATACTACCGTGAAGTTTAAAAAGTTCAGCCGCATTTAACCTGTTCTTCATCTGAGCATTCCGTCTGGAAACTTCACAGTCTCACTTTGGCGTTGTAAATACGAAGGGTATGAAGTACCTGTTATGACTCTAGTACCTTAATTTCTCACTTATTAAACAAACATGTGGCTGGCAAAACAAGGTACTTCGCAGAAGTCTTCAGGATAAGTCGAGTGCCAATTTCTTTACTGTTAGAGCCCTCTAATACCAAGTCATTTTAAAGAAGACCAAGTTCAGTCAACTAATATTTATGGAAACCACATTGAGCTGGTAGTGTATAGTTATAAGATTATAAACGACTACGAATTTGTATACTAGGTGTCATTGTTGCCCTCCTGCTTTTCCTCAGCCTGGGCGGGGGTTGGAAGTGGCCCTTTACTCCTCCCCTCCGGCTCCTCCAAGTAAATAGCCTACGTAAACTGTGTAAGCTTAAATTTTCTTTGAAAAAATGTGGGTGATTGTAACGTTAAAGGGACACTAAAGAGAAACAATGAATCGGTTTAGATTGATAACTTGTACTTTGAGAACTATAATGTCGTTAATTTCACTATCGTAGGTATATCAATAAATGAGAAAATGAGGTTCAGAGTTTCGTTTTTAAATTTCGTGCCAAGATCTCCACACGTGACATCACGGATTTCAAAGTGTATTTATCGTATTTTGGCGCCATTGGCTCAAAAAAATTTCCTCAAACTTAGTACGTCATCGCTATGGCCTCTTCAGGGGACAGTGCACCTCATGTTAACCGTTTAGGAACTACGTAGGCCCTTGTAGGCGCCGTCGAAAATGTGACATCACGGCGAATGGTGCGGAAACTTCAAGGTGGCGTCGCCACCCACATTTTCTTTTTGCGCAATTTCTCGCTTACTAAGCGTCTTCTCGCGGCAAGCGCGGTGTTTTTGGTATCGTGAAAGAGTCGTTTACTAATGCGAGAAAAATCGTCCTGCTGATTAGTGTCCCTTTAAACTACCCCGCACTGTTTCCTTCCACATAAGTCGTTAACTGTTAATAATTGCTCGAAATTTTCAGGGTCATGCCCACTGCACCTGCTCGCAACACAACGCAACAAATGATGCGTAAATGATCGACCGCGTAATTACCACTTACGCATGACTGCGTAAAAGGATTAATAATGATAAACTATTTTCATTGGTCATTGGTTCTTCGATAGTCGTCAAAAAGTTTCGGTGTGCCATAAAATCGCCTCCTTGTTACGCGACGTCACAAGCCTGCGAAAACTCGCGCCGTTAAAAATGAAGTGTGCATAATAAGGAGCGCATTACTGTGCTGAAAAAGCACAATTTTGTTTCAGAACAGCCAGCCAGTGTCTCTTTCTGAACATAAATCAAAAAGGTTGCCGCCAATCACATTGGCAGTGGCTATTTATAGCAGCGGGCGAGATGGTTTCATATGTCTATAACAGATACTTTCAGTTGTAGTATAACTATGGTGAGCTGTTTTTGCGCGTATACAACTGTCTGTGAACACGTCGTTGGTGACAGATAGGTAGAGAGAGAGATAAATATTATTAGGAGCAGACACAATTCTTTGCAGCTGGGCAGCCTTCTTAGTCCAGAAAACCGTGGACGCTGATCATTTCCCTGGTGAGGTAGGTCTAGTTAAGGGGCAAACTTGAAAGCTGGGCTTCTCAATGTGCTCGAGTCCACTACCTTGTTACAAGCCGCGGCGACCGCTGCAGGCTACCATGTGATAAGCATGGTGAAGCAGACTAAAGTGGGAATTTGTTTTAGCTCCCCTGGCTAGGCACAACTAGAATACTCGGCACTTCTGCACACTCATCAACTGGCAGCAGCTCGCAGTGCTGCTATTGGTTTTCAAGGAAAGAAACTAAATTTCGTGAAAAGGGAGAGCGTCTGATCGGGCTATAAAACGTTTACTGGTTCCCGCCCGTATTTGTGTCGCCGATTACATAAATTTCAGGCCAGGCAGAACCAAATAAAATCATGACAGATTGCTGTAATGTTATAGTGCCCCAGCTGAGCGAGAGCCTCCTCTGCAATGCTGGAGCGCAGGGCGCGAAAGCGTCGCCGAGGCAGCCCGCACCGCAGAGAGCCAACAGTACTTAGTCGTGAGACACGCAGGGCAATCTTCCCAGCAGAAGCGTAGGACAAATTTCATTACGTGATTACGTGATTGCTGTGTTGAAGGAAAAATTGGCCTGACTTGTTAGTTTCCCAGTCTGCAGTCGACAGTGACCACTGCCGAAAGGGGGGGGGGGGGCTCCGCCTCCCTAACATTTCTCAGTGGAGGCACTAGCGCCCCCCTTGGCCCCCCGGTAGATACGCCTATGGCCATGGCCATGCCGGCTGCTAAGCGCGCTCACGCGCTTAGCAGACGACCAGTGGGTCACGGTGCCCATGCGCCACTACGCTTCGAGTCGCGGCCGCGCCGGCTGCAATGGCGCAGTTAGAGAAAACTATAGATAAAAGCTCTAAAGATTATCTTGAAGTTTTCTTTACAGTCAATACTCACAAAGCAGATCCCCCATTTAGAGTCATCGTATCGGAGCGTGACATTTGGCAAAAGGCAGTTGGCCTCCATTTGCAAAAAAAAAAAAAAAAAAACTTAAACTCTTGCCACACTCTAAGACAAAATCGAGTACATTGGGAGTGTTTCTGCCACACAACAACAATCGTCATCCACCTCGCGTGCTTTCCTCGCGTTATCACCGCGGTCGCGGCACTTCCCGGTCACGAACGGCGCGCGCGTTATCAGCGTGACATAGCATTCTTGACAGGAAAGTGACGAGAGCTGGGTTTTCAAGAAAGGAAACGCGAGCAAGCCAGATGACGATTATTGTTGTGTGGCAGAAATACTCCCCAAATACTCGATTTTGTCTTAGAGTGCAGTCAACGGCCCGTTTCTCATTAGGAACTCAGAGGAGATTCTAAACTTCATTAGTTCATTCACAGGCAAGACCCTAAAGGTTTTTCTGTAGCGGTCACCTACCTGTATTATAGCTTACCTCACAGTAGTTGACTAAGCTGCGTTCAACGAGCTACTGAAGAACTCGGGGAAATAGCTTTGCAAGCTGAATACGGCATCTCTAATAGCAATTTTTTAGAATTACATCAATTCTATTTGAAATTGACCATGGTAAAAAGGAATGACAAATGCTTTCTGCAAAAGGCCGGCATCTGCATACGTTCATGCATAGCCCCTATTCTTAGCGATTTGTGCTTATCTCGAATGTGGTAAAAGTTTTTAGATTCGTTGATAACTACATGCTTCTTATGCAGTGTGACGCGGGAAGTTTTGCTCAAGAATCTTAACAATTTCTTGCTCTTGATGCAAAATGCTTAGATCCTTTCCATGTCACTTATGAACTTCCCAGCGAAGGGAACATTCGTTTTTTTGATGTTAGGCTCAGTTTCTGAGAAAGCAACGTGTGCTGGGGCAATGAACCGGAGCAATTAAGCTAAACAAATTAAGCTATTCTACCCTTGAACTCAGCACACCCGAAGTAAGTGAAAAGGGGAACTGTCAGTCTTTGCCTAAAAAATGCCCTGGAAAAATCCTCCCCACATTAAACGAACGAAAGCTTCTGCCACCAAACAGCACGTTTGTCACAGGCAGGTTACCCTGGTAAACTGGTTGTTTCCGTAGCCGAGAAATTGCTTAGGAATGTGAAAGCTTCTGCTTCAAACATGCCCCCTGCACCTCAGGAGAGGGCCGAAAGAAAAGTTGTTGTGATTGCTTACATTCATAAATTGTCGCACAACATATAAAAGATAGCGCAAAAGCTGATGTTATGGTTTTGTTTTCCTCGCCAGCCAAACTTGCTTCTGTGTGCAAAATGACCGACCCAAACTGTAAAATCCTAAATAGAATCATCAATCGAGATATGTAAGCTGCGTTAACGGAGTCTTGTATCGTATTCCGCTGACATGTAACCGCTTGTATAACGGTCAAACAGGTCGCTGTATCAACGACCGCCTTCGCGAGCACGCGTATAACTGAGAAACAAGACAGGGGGTTAACTGGCCCTTCACTGCGAAACATGTGTACAAACCTGAATTTCAAAGTTGCACTGTAATTGCAAAGAACAGAAATGAAACGACATGCCTAATCATTGAAGCCCACAAGATATCATGTCTCACAGACGATTGAATCAGCATGCCATCCATCTCTTTATCAGCCAAAGAAATTGCATATCTCACTGGTACGACATGTGCATGTTAGAGTTTGCCTTTGCTTTGCTTTGTAGTACGCAATGCAATGTGTGTCCGATTGTAGGTATAAATAGGGTCTCATTTCCCGCCAATGAACTGCTGTTAGTTTGCGCTTCGTCTGTTTATCTGTGCGCCTTCCTGTGTACCTATTTTTTGTGCGCAACAGTCCACCTCAACATGAATCACCAACAAGCCCAACTTAAAACCCTCGTTAAGTAATAATCGTCTACCCTTCAGGCAGTATGCAGAACACATCGTTATTAGAATTCACGACAATTATTGATTAGCGTTCAAATTCATTTTGAAGCAGTTGTGCCCCTGTAATCGGCATTGACGTAAAATATGAATATGACCGGTGAGGACACATAAGGTGCAATTTACCTTGATTCAGGACTGGGTTACAAAGGATGACCGAAGCACCAGTGAATGTGAGTGCGAACAGCGCTGTAAGGTTCTCGGCACTGTTACCAAGATGCACTGCGACACGATGTTCAGGTCCAAGGCCATGTGCCTGGAAGCCTGCCGCGTAGCGCTTCATACGCACCAGGAACTCCCCTCTGGTCAGGCTTATCTGCTCGTCCACCTGCATGGGAAACACATCAAATGCCAAGGTGACCGCAAACAGTCGTTTGTCGTACCGATTATAACAGTTTTATATGATCAGTATTGCTACAGGAACTCTAAATTAAATATCCCAGGGCCACCTCCACTATTACCGTGTCTTTCATGTTAGATGTGGCCTGCAACACCACCTATATGTTTTGCTGGCATACTTAAGCTGCTAAAAAGACTTCAGTGTCGTTTAATCTTGATCACTCAAGGAACGGCGTTGTGCCTAGCATGACTGGTTGCATGAGCTACTTCGTAAGCCCTATCTGTAACTGCCTTCTTATAGTCCGGTTTCTGAACTTGCATAAGCCTTGTGGCCAGTGGCGATGTCAAACATTTAAAAATATTATGTAGTTGCTTAACAAAAGTCAGCAGCGGGTTGAATGACGAAATACAAGCGTTAGCTGGGGTGGAAATTTATAGTTATTGTACTTGGGGCCACTGTCAAAGCAAGTGACACTCTAAGCACAACGATGACGGCGAGAACAACGGTCGACCGTAGAAGACCTGTTCCATGAGGCAAGTGCGTTGGCTATGTACAGAAGAGCCACCGTGCATGCCGGTTTCATTATAGGTGCTCCCCTACGCTTTATAATGTACACTCCGGCTCACGTCGAGCATGCAGTTTGAATACGATTATGTTTTTGCGTAAAATCACCTGGCACATTTGAGGTAGTTTCCATATATGACGGCGAATGTTTGGTAAATCAGTAATATTTGGTTGTTAACAATAGCCGAAAAACAACTGCGCGTCTCACTGTTACAGAGCTTTAGTTAAGCGAGGGTGTTCTTTGCTTTCGCAAGGGAAAACGCATGACCTCGCTTAGCGCTGTTATGAACGCGCATTATAGACCAAGCATAAATTTGAGTTGCGTGAAAACGTATTCTCTGATGAATGCAAAAACTGGTCGAGATTAAGTGTAATGCCAAAAATACTTACGACGGCTAGCTTTTCTGGTCGCATGGATAAAAATTTGCTGATCGCGCTGTAGACTGAACATATTGGAATATCGACTTTGGGATACGGCGAATATACAACCGCATCCTCTATGCGTGCCTTCATGATTGCAATGTGAGGCTGTGAGATGTCCTCCTTGAGGTCTCCTTGGAACTGCATTTAGAATTGAAGCGGCGCCGATAGTGACCGCACTATCGTGGGTTGTCTGATAATGTAGTCTTCGGATTTTGCGGCCACTCGAATAAATGTGGACGCAAAGTGAATCGCGCTGGCGTTTCATTATCTCCAGCTTTTGCAGACTACATGATCGTCGCGGTTGACCGGTCAACGCTGATCCGAGCAGTGCATCTGCACTCGATGATTGAGCCGTCGTCTCAAGCATCTTTCCTTCACCCTTACGACTTCTGGTGTACGCGCCTCGGGGCAGAAGGACAGTGTTTTCAAAAGGCGACAAAACTGCAGCAGCCTGCCCCAATTCTTTTCGCTCGCTTGCTACAAGCAGGTTCGAAACTACTGTGTCTCTCTGTCGTTTATACCAGAAAGTACAACTTAAGCAAATGTCACATAGCTACATCATATCAATGAAATACGTTTCAAAAGCGAGCGCGGAAGGTTCAGACATCCAGAAATAAAATTCACGTTGCGCGATATACTCAATTCTACAAGCTGTCGTAATCACACCCCTACGGCAGTGCTTCCGAATTTTGCAGTCAGTGGAAAGCTACTGTATCAGTCACACACACATGCACACACTTGCCGGCGCAGCCCCAATACTGTGCTGAATAGCACGACCCCAATGTATTTCGAGTATAGGCTTTAGTAGCTTTTTTCAGCCAGTTTGTCAGCCAAATACACCGATAAAGCACATATGTCACATCAGTAGTTAAGTTACATCACTAACGGATTTTTCATTCGAAGTGCAAATGTTGTAAGCGTAGTGAATGGAAGAAGTTTGTAAGGGAAATTCGTGTGTTTGTGAATTCGAGGGGAATTTCGAGGACTTCTGTGGGGATGTGACGAGGACAAGAAGGCGAGCCAGGTGCAGGTGGCACGCGCGGCGGCGGCTCGAGAAGAAAAACAAGGGAAGAAAAGGAACAGAAGCGCGGGTGGAACGCGCAGAGGATCAAGCTGGTCGAAGGACTCGTCGGACCAGGGCGCTGTCCGTGGAGCTCCTCTTGCCCATTCTTGGTAAGGGCGTGGGGTTATGGTGCATGTCTGGTGGTGCAGACGTTGGCGGTGGCTCCTGTTGGGCACGCAGAACCAGTGCGCTGTCCGTGGAGCTCCTCCTGCCTGTTCCCGATGAGGCCCTGGAGCCGAGGTGCTTGCCTAGTGCTACAGTTCCCAGGCGTGGCTCCTGCTGCGTCGGCGGGCGGGACTAGTACAACCGGTTCCTGATCGCCGCCGTCACCTGGGACGGCAGAAGGCCGTGTTCGGATACGAGGCCTAGAAGAGGCCTCTTCTTCGTGGCCGCACGCGGGACGTGCGCCACCTGCGTGCCTTGGCTCGCCTACAAGGGTTGCCGCAGTGCGCGAAGACTGACGCCTCCAGAAAACCTCATCGCCGACGAACCCGTGACACCTCGGTTTTTTTCCTTAGGATGAACATTCCACCATTAGGACTTAGAGTTTAGTTTGTGTGTTTAGAGGGACACTAAAGGCAAATAACAATTTATGTCAGAGTGAAAGATCAGTGTATGACAACGTCTAAAACGGCAATATTATCAACAGCAGTGCTATACTTACCGAGAAATTAACCTAAATGTATCACACGATGAGCGCCACGAGCGACATATTTTGGAAATGATCCCAATGACGAGAGAGCGTCCGACTACAATTATTCACTCGTAATCAAACTAGCTGCAGTAAAAAAAAAAAACCTTCCGTGCATCAAGAGACGTAATAAAATGCTGGTTGTTCGTTTCTGTTTGATTCATGGAAAAAGGAACCTCTTTGCGTTGCCATGGGGAACGGCGCGCGTGGTTCAGAGGTCAGTAAGGTAAAAAGTTGGGCGAGTTGGTATTTGTTCATGACTGAGGGGCGCGAGAAAACGGCACACAACGAAAAGAAGTACACGGGACGACGCGCTACTAGCAACTGCAATATTTTTATTCAGGAAAGACACATTTACACCGCACTGAAATCAAATCTAACCCAACCAGTCGCTGCAACGGGTAGCAACGGGTAGCTGCAAGCCTACATTTGAGCAGACAACTGTAATCTACAGGCACAGATGCTCAGCGGAGAGGGCGATTATAGAAGCCCTCTTTATTCAGAGGGAGGGGCGGGATTGCATCAGTCACCCCTCTATCATTCAGCAGGAAGGGGAGATAGCCTATCTACAACGGTACTTCACGTAGGCATGCTGGGCATATGGTTTTATATTTTTTTGGTCGACTCGTTGGGTTAGATTGGATTTCACTGCGGTATAAATATGTCTTTCGTGAATAAAAATATTTCAGTTGCGAGTAGGAGACACGGTCTCTCCATTAGCTCCTAGGTGGGAGCCCAGCCCAGCAGTGTGCCGGAAATGAATAAAAGTATTCTTCTTCTTCTTCTAGTAGCGCGTTGTCCCGTGTACTTCTTTTCGTTGTGTGCCGTTTTCTGGCGCCCCTGAGTCATCATGGTTCAAAGGTCCCGTTTTCACCGAAGTGCGCTTCGCCCGGCTCCCTGCCTCACTCACGCGGTTGTGTCTCAGTGGTAGTTTCGGTATCGCGTACTGCCGCGTGTGTTGTGCGCGCTCGTGAAAGTCGCTCTGACAGAAATTTTGACAAAATGCCGCATGCATGTGATGTTGTCGGATGCCCGAATGGGGCACGCTGCCAGTGCACGCCGACGCACAGTAAAGGCGGGCAACGTTGGGCACGGCATCAGTTACGTGAGAAAGACCGCTTTAAGGCTGGTGATTTGAAGTGCACTAACACGATTCGAACTACTAAAATGTGATTTAATTTCAAAATAAGCACTTCCTCGGCACAAAAGTAGCACTAAGAGGTTTCTGGATCGCGATTAAAATAGTGAACGTGGACCTAATATTTGCCTGCACTGTCCCTTTAACTCCGTGCATGTTTGTATGGCGTGATTGTCCCTGTAGTGTCTTTTGTTTTGATAAATGTTGTCTCGAGCTCACTCGTGCGTCTTCTTTCCTCGTTCATTCCGTTAGCCACGCACACGCACACATGTTCAGCCCCACTGTCGTTACAATTTTCTGGCGTCCGCGACAGGACCAAGCTTTTCCGTACATCTTAGAGCCTTACGTTGATTGTGTGTGGTGGACGGAAATGGATGAAAAGAGAACGCTCGTTGAGTTAGGAAAGGAGATGAGACTCAGTGGAGAGGCCTCACAGGCATGAGTTAGCGCAGAGCAGAAAGACATGATGGATCAGCGAGCTATGGAACGGGAAGAAGCGAGGACGGAGGCACAGGAGGAGGAACACACGCGAGAGTTAGCGCGTATAAAGGCTGAACGGGCGCTCCTCGAAGAGCGGCGCCGTTTCTTAGAGGCACAGCGTTCGAGTTCAAGAGCTGTCGGTAATGAGACAGCTGATGGTCAGAGTTTTCGCAGCCCCCAAAAAATGATTCCTTCCTATAACGAGGGTAGCAATGAACTAGATGCCTACATACAAAGTTTGAAAGAGTGGCGTCTAGTCAAGGTTGGCCACAAGACAGGTGGGCCTTGTAGTTGAGTCTGTGTTTGACGGGCGAAGCACTAACGGCAGTAGGTCGGATGTCCGAAGAAGACGCTACCAATTACGCCAAGCTGAAGCAGACGCTATTGCAGCGGTTCCGATACACGGAAGAAGGGTACCGTGTGTAGTTTCGGGATGCCAAGCCTGAAAATGCTGAGTCCTCACGGCCGTTTGCTGGTTGTCTGCTAGGGTACTTTGACCGCTGGCAAGAGTTAGCCAAGACAGCGAAGACGTATGTAGCGCTACGAGACAAAATCGTGGCTGAGCAGTTTTTACGATGCTGCGAAGAGAAGTTGATGATCTGACTGAAGGAAACAGGGTGTCATGACCTCAACACACTAGCAACGACAGCGGACCAGTACTTGGAAGCGCAAGACATCATAAATCTTGCTAGAGAGAAGGAAGAAAAGGAAGAGAAGGCGAAGCCGCCAGGCCATTATAAAACAGCTACAACGACAGAAAGCAAAGCCTCTCTGTTTTCTTTGCAGCAAGCCGGGACAAAGCTTCCGACTGCTGGACCAGATCCAGAGCACCGAAACTGTTGTAGCCTCGAGGGACGAGCAGAGCCAGAGTGGCCGTGAACGAGAACAGTAAGATGGTTTATTACTACATGAATACTGAGCACAAAAGAACACTGAGCGCCCGGTTCACAGCGCTTATATTAGCCCCGAGAAGTTGGGGTGGCGCCGCCTGGCGAGAGGCGCGGATGACGTCACGGCAAGGACTCTTCGACGCCCGCCGTGGCGCGCCGGTATATCACGCGCTTGCTTCGTGCGCTGTTCCGCTGTTTACGTTCGCTTTTTGCCTGCCTTAAGCTTCAGATGAATGACGAAAACAGCATCGATAAGGTTCCTAGTAAAACGGCAAAAAGTTATATGCATCTTTTCTTCACAGTCCCCAACGGTGTCCGCGCGCCGTCGTGCATCCTTTGAAAGGGGTGATCAGGTTTGTTGTGTCGCGCTGCTAACTTCGGGGATGAGTCTGATTCTCGACCACAGCAGCCGCATTTCGACGGGTGTGAAAAGCAACATTCCTCTACTTAGATACAGGGGCACGTTAAAGAATTCGAGGCGGTAAAAATTAATCTGCAGCGTGTCTCACAATCATGTCGTGGTCTTGACACGCAAGACACCTTATTCATATTATTAGGTTGTTTTGTTCACGGGCGATTCCTTTAAAAATATCATGGCTTCGCCTCCACAAGTGTTATATGCATCGGACGCATCCGCGATGGGCGGACAGCGTTCTTGCCGGTGTGCCAAGCCCCGCGCACGATTACGAAAGCGCATGCAGTATTGAGCTTCGCAAAATATCTCGAAAGCGCTCGCCCGAGAGTACTGCCGCAGTTGTTGTGTTTGTTTTTCTTGCGTACTCGCTAACTCATCGTGTTGTTTAGTTTCACGTTTTTCTCGCAATAATTTAGGGGCTTCATTTCACAACATAAAAAAGTTGAGGTTAATTGCGGAAACTCCTTATTGGTGTCAGATTGTGTCTTTATACAGCATCGTAGCAACGGCGCTGTTCACTTGTGTAAGTACTATAGTTTAGATAGCCAGCTCATAAACTAATTTTTTTTTTGCGTTTGATATTGTCACGTGCTCGTGACGTCGATGAAGACAGCAGTCGGCGTTTGCAGGATGAAACTGTTTATTTGGCCGAACTTGTGGCCGGAAAATGAGAACTAGAACTACAGCAATACACGCTGTACAAATATAGCGGCGAACAGGGCGTCGTCCGTCGATCAACTGACAAGCGGTCAATCGCGTCGGCTTTTATACAGGCGGTATCGAACTTTCCAGCAATATCGCTGGTGGCGGCGTTATCTCTAGACAAAGCTGGAACGTTCGCGTGCGGGGCGCAATCTTAACAGAACGATCTACTATAGACGTGAAGCTTCTCGAACAATGCTTCGCGGACAGCGTCGAGCGTTGATAACCGTCCCTGCCGGTCAAACCCGAATACATCAAAACAAGACAAGAAGTGGGCGTGGCATTGCCCCCCTCTGAAAAAGCATCGTCCCGATGCTTGTGAAAGAACATAGAAGAGAGAAAAAAAACAAGTGCATACAAAAATAAATTACAATAACAAAGGAAAAAATAGAGTCCCCAGGTTCGCTAACGCGCAAAAAACGGCTTAAGGCGCACGACATGGACGACTTCAGGTCGTGCGCGGCGTCGCTGGGAGTTCGTAATGCCGTCCGGGATCACCTCGTAGTCAAGAGCGCCGAGGCGTCGAAGAACCTTGTATGGCCTGAAGTATCGCCGAAGGAGTTTTTCGCTAAGCCCACGTCGGCGTATCGGCGTCCAGACCCAAACACGGTCGCCGGACTGGTATTCCGCGAAGCGTCGTCGAAGATTGTAGCGACGGCTGTCGGTGTGCTGCTGGGTCTTGATGCGCAGGCGGGCGAGCTGTCGAGCTTCTTCGGCACGTTGTAAGTAAGCGGCGGCATCGAGGTTTTCTTCGTCGGTGACGTTGGGTAGCATGGCGTCGAGCGTCGTCGCCGGGCTCCTTCCGTAGACCAACTTGTACGGAGTCATCTGCGTCGTTTCTTGGACGGCCGTGTTGTATGCGAAGGTCACATACGGAAGGATGGCATCCCACGTCTTGTGTTCGACGTCGACATACATGGCCAACATGTCGGCGATGGTCTTGTTTAGCCGCTCGGTCAGGCCATTTGTCTGTGGGTGGTACGCTGTGGTCCGGCGGTGGCTTGTTTGGCTGTATCTCAGTATTGCCTGAGTTAGGTCAGCAGTAAACGCCGTACCTCTGTCGGTGATGAGAACTTCTGGGGCGCCATGACGCAGGACGATGTTCTCAACGAAGAACTTCGCTACCTCGGCGGCACTGCCTCTAGGGAGGGCCCTCGTCTCGGCGTAGCGGGTGAGGTAGTCTGTAGCTACGACGATCCATTTGTTTCCGGTATTGGACGTCGGGAATGGACCCAGTAAGTCCATCCCGATTTGCTGGAACGGCCGTCGAGGTGGCTCGATAGGCTGCAGAAGTCCGGCTGGCCTAGTGGGCGGTGTCTTGCGTCGCTGACAGTCCCGGCAGGTCTTCACGTAACGAGTGACGTCGGCGGAAAGGCGCGGCCAGTAGTACTTCTCCTGTATTCTTGCTAGCGTGCGAGAAACACCCAGGTGTCCAGCCGTCGGGTCGTCGTGCAGAGCCTGGAGGACCTCTGGCCGCAATGTCGAGGGTACCACGAGAAGGCTATCGGCTCGAAGCGGTGAGAAGTTCTTCTTTAGGAGAACACCGTTGCGCAAGAAAAATGACGCCAGTCCCCGCGTGAATACCTTCGGAACAACTGTGGTCCTGCCCTCGAGGTATTCCACAAGGCCCCTGAGTTCTGGATCCGTTCGCTGTCGTTCGGCGAAGCCGTCGGCACTTATGATTCCCAAGAAGGAGTCGTCCTCCTTGTCGTCCTGCGGCGGTGGGTCGACGGGGGCGCGAGACAGGCAGTCAGCGTCGGAGTGTTTCCTTCCGGACTTGTAAACGACGGTAATGTCGAATTCTTGAAGTCGTAGGCTCCACCGTGCGAGGCGACCTGAAGGGTCCTTCAAGTTAGCTAGCCAACACAATGCGTGGTGGTCGCTCACAACTTTGAAGGGCCTGCCGTAGAGGTAGGGGCGAAACTTGGATGCAGCCCAGATGATCGCTAGGCACTCCTTTTCTGTTGTGGAATAGTTCGTTTCTGCCTTTGATAGCGACCTGCTAGCATAACTGATTACCCTTTCCTGCCCGTCGGTCTTCTGCACAAGGACGGCGCCGAGTCCTACGCTGCTTGCGTCGGTGTGGATTTCCGTATCGGCGTATTCGTCGAAATGTGCTAGTATAGGAGGCATCTGAAGGCGTCGTTTCAGTTCTTCAAATGCTTCGATTTGCGCCGTTTCCCACTTGAATGGCACGTCGGTCTTCGTGAGGTGAGTTAGCGGTTCGGCGATTCGTGAAAATTCCTTGACAAAGCGCCTGTAGTAGGCGCACAAGCCGAGAAAACGGCGCACGGCTTTCGTGTCGGTGGGGGGCGGGAAGGCAGCGATGGCAGCTGTTTTCCGCGGGTCTGGGCGAACACCACCCTTGCTGATCACGTGACCCAAAAACAGCAGCTCCTCGTATGCAAAGCGGCACTTTTCAGGCTTCAAGGTGAGGCCAGAAGTCTTGATTGCTTGTAGTACAGTGTCAAGGCGCCGGAGGTGTTCGTCGAAGCTTGAGGCAAGCACAATGACGTCGTCCAAGTACACAAGGCAGGTCTGCCACTTCAGTCCAGCCAGCACGGTGTCCATAACGCGCTGGAACGTCGCAGGTGCCGAGCAAAGACCAAAGGGCATAACCTTGAACTCGAAGAGGCCGTCTGGTGTTATAAAGGCAGTCTTCTCTCGGTCTCTCTCGTCGACTTCGATTTGCCAATAGCCGGTCTTGAGGTCCATCGACGAAAAGTACCTCGCGTTGTAGAGTCGATCCAGGGTGTCGTCTATCCGTGGGAGAGGGTAGACGTCCTTCTTCGTGATTTTGTTCAGGCGGCGATAATCGACGCAGAAGCGTAGGGTTCCGTCTTTCTTCTTCACTAACACCACGGGTGACGCCCATGGACTCTTCGACGGCTGGATGATGTCGTCGCGTAGCATTTCGTCGACTTGTTTCTTTATGGATTCGCGTTCTCGCGTTGAAACTCTGTACGGGCTCTGCCGGAGTGGCCTGGCATTTTCCTCTGTTATGATGCGATGTTTTGCGACTGGGGTCTGGCGGATTCTTGACGACGACGAAAAGCAGTCCCTGTATTTCAAGAGCAGGGTTTTGAGCTGTTCTTGTTTATGCTTCGGAAGGCTAGGATTAACGTCGAAAACTGGTTGAGAAGCTTGGTTCGTCGGTGTTGGCTCGGAAGAATCGGCGAAGGCGAAAGCCATCGACGTAGCCGTGATTTCTTCGATGTAGGCGACTGTCGTGCCTTTGTTTACGTGCTTATACTCGTTGCTAAAATTTGTGAGCATCACTGTTGCTTTGCCTCCCCGCAACTCTGCTATTCCTCTTGCGACGCAAATCTCGCGGTTAATCAACTGGTGCTGGTCGCCTTCAGTGACGCCTTCCAGGTCTGCTACTTTCTGAGAGCCGACGGAAATGATGACGCTGGAGCGAGGGGGAATGGTGACTTGATCTTCCAGCACATTCAAGGCATGCTTCCCTGGCGGCGTGTACCGCGGTAATGCTTTTTCTGTAGATAGTGTTATCGACTTCGATATGAGGTCGATGACTGCAGCATGAAGGCCTAAGAAGTCCATACCAAGGATGACATCTCGGGAGCAATGCTGAAGGACTACGAAGCTTGCGGGATAAATCCGGTTGTTGATGGAGACCCTCGCTGTGCAGATTCCTGCCGGCGTTACTAGGTGACCTCCCGCTGTGCGGATTTCGGGGCCTTCCCAGGCGGTCTTGACTTTCTTCAGCTTCGTCGCGAACGGTCCACTGATGACGGAATAGTCGGCTCCAGTATCGACGAGAGCGGTGACGTTGTGGCCGTCGATGAGAACGTCGAGGTCACTCGTTCGTCGCCTACCGTTTCGATTTGGTCGCGGCGTCGGATCACGGCTACGTCGGTTTGTCCCGCTGCTTCGTCGTTGTGTCGTCAGGTCTTCTTCGGGCCGTGAAGTTTCGACGTCAGGGCTTCGTTCGGCTTGCGGCGTGTTCTTTAGATGTCGTTGCAGCGTTGTCGTCGGCGGCGGAGGATCTTCGGTATTTCGTCGTACAGCAACCGCACCTCCATCGGTTGCTGCCCTTAGTTTTCCGGATACGGGCTAGGTGACCGGCCCCGAGTTGGGCCAGTGTATGGTCGGCGTTGGGGAGAGACGTAGCGGCCTGGCGACGGCGAACGGGAAGGTTGTCGGGGCGTCCATTGCGTTCCCGCGAGGTAGTCGGCGATGTCACGTGGTCTTTCCCCTCGCTGTGGACGCGGCGCGTCGATGGCGAATCCACGCAGTCCCATCTGTCGGTACTGGCAGCGGCGGTAAGTGTGGCCAGCTTCTCCGCAATGGTAACAGAGTGGGCGGTGGTCGGGGGCGCGCCAAACGTCGGTCTTCCTCGGCGTGTATCGTTGGCCGGCTGGCGGGCGGTGTGACGTCGGTGGCGGCGGCGGTGGTGCCTGGCGGCGGAACTGTTGAGGCGGCGCGGCGTCTTGACTTGGGCGAGGAGGGGGGGCGTTGCGTCGGGCTGCAGCAGCATAGGTCACTGCTTGCAGCTGCGGCTGCGCTGACTCGGGGGTGCCCAGAGACTGCTGGATTTCCTCTCGGACGATGTCAGCGATCGACGCAACTTCAGGCTGTGGTGAGGGTAAGAGCTTGCGTAGTTCTTCCCGCACGATCGCTCGGATCGTTTCGCGCAGGTCGTCGGAGCGGACAGCATGAACAACTGGGTTGTCTTGAATCGATCGGCGATTATACTGCCGGTTGCGCATTTCCAACGTCTTCTCAATCGTCGTCGCCTCTGAGACAAACTCTTGGACTGTCGACGGTGGGTTCCGCATTAGCCCAGCGAAGAGCTCTTGCTTTACCCCTCGCATGAGCAAGCAGACTTTCTTGTCCTCGGGCATGGCTGGGTCGGCGTGTCGGAACAGTCTGCTCATCTCTTCCGCGTACAGCACCACGTTCTCGTTTGGAAGCTGCACACGGGTTTCCAGCAGAGCTGCGGCCCTCTCCTTGCGGACGACACTCGTGAATGTGGCAAGGAATCTTGTGCGAAAAATGTCCCACGTCGTGAGGCTTCGCTCTTGGTTCTCGAACCAAGTTCGGGCAGAGTCCTCCAAGGCGAAGTAGACATGTCTTAACTTGTCTTCATCGGTCCATTCGTTAAAAATGGCGACGCGGTCGTACTTCTCCAGCCAACTTTCCGGGTCTTCAGCAGATGATCCGTGAAAGGTCGGTGGTTCCTTTGGGCGCTGTAGCAGCACGGGTGCAAGCGGCATGGTTGCTGTCATTGTCGCTGTTGTGTTGGTCATGATCGGGGTCTTCCTGGTCTTGTCGGGTAAAGGCTGGTATTCTGGAGGTAGTCCTTGTGCCCTGCGGCTTGCTCGCTGTTCGGGGTAGGCGTCGATGTCTTCGTTGCGGCCCGGACTGGGTTCACGGCCTGACGGGGGCGACCGGAACATGAGCGAAGCAGCACCTCCACCAGATGTCACGTGCTCGTGACGTCGATGAAGACAGCAGTCGGCGTTTGCAGGATGAAACTGTTTATTTGGCCGAACTTGTGGCCGGAAAATGAGAACTAGAACTACAGCAATACACGCTGTACAAATATAGCGGCGAACAGGGCGTCGTCCGTCGATCAACTGACAAGCGGTCAATCGCGTCGGCTTTTATACAGGCGGTATCGAACTTTCCAGCAATATCGCTGGTGGCGGCGTTATCTCTAGACAAAGCTGGAACGTTCGCGTGCGGGGCGCAATCTTAACAGAACGATCTACTATAGACGTGAAGCTTCTCGAACAATGCTTCGCGGACAGCGTCGAGCGTTGATAACCGTCCCTGCCGGTCAAACCCGAATACATCAAAACAAGACAAGAAGTGGGCGTGGCAATATACCCCTGAGCACCATGAACCTTTATGTGGACATGACGTGCGAGACCATTAATTGAATCATTAAGGCGAAGGACGTTCAATTAATACGTGGGCCACGTCACTGAGAGTGAAACAGTTCAAAACGCTCATTTCGACTTTCAGGCGTTTGTTTTGAAGACGATTGTTATCAACAGTGCGCCCACGAGAATTTAACATTACCGCTCGTGACCCGGCGCTTGATCGGACCAGCAGTTCATGCAAATCGGGGTATACGGCCACATAATACCAGACGAGTGTTGAGAAGAAATGTTTACATAATCCAAGTATACTAATACCTCAGAATTTCCCGAAATTATTGTGTGCGTGGCAGTATTATTTTGTTTAATTTTCCGGATGTATTAAGTGATTCGTTACGATAGACAGATTAATCTGAAGTCTTCTGTAGCAGAAGGCGCAATTCTGTCAAATCACCTAGATAATCTGCAAAGGCAGACGTAACTTGTACAATGTATTTAGTGAATTGAAAACGTCTTAATTTAATTTGTAATCTGCGGGAGGCGTGTTCTAACCGTGGAGTCTACGCCAAGCTGTAATGAAGTTAGAACCATTAGCGTAAATTTTTTAGCACCGATGTCTTGGAGTACGCGGTGAAAACAAAAAAATGTCTTGCTCTCGTGCGTCACCATTTTCACGGCGAAGCTTCCGTTCGGACGGGGATTCGCCCATTATAGCTATATTATCCAAACTTTCTACAGCTTACTAAACTTTCGCTAGTAGCGTAAACTTCAACCTTCTCCCTTGGGAGATTTGCATCGCAAGAATGAGCAGCAATCACCACCGTATCGCGAAGGAGCGGGTACGCGGCGGGCGCGGAAAAAGGCGATCCTCGGCCGCGGAGCGAGCGAGTCCTTGCCGTGACGTCACATCGCCGCGACTGCCGCGCCGCCAGTGTTCGTTCTCGGGGCTAATAGCCATGAAGCACCGGCGCTATCAGCGTGACGTCACACTGGCTTCGCATGACACCACACTCCTTCCTACAATGTTTATGGCCTATACCAATCGGGAGGTTTTCTTGTACGAGCACTGCGTCGAAGAGTCTGAGCACCCAGAGGAGACGCAGGTATTCGCAGAGGGGACGCTGCCGGGGCAGAGCCTTGATGTGGACTTGCATTTGGTTGTTCCGAGGGATCTGAGTCTCCGGGTGGCTCCGGTGGTGCGGTAGCAGACCTGGGAGGCTCACGAACCGGAAGGGGACGGGGGCTCGTAGGAGGGGCTTCGGACCCAGGGTCTGGAATTGAGCTGGGCACGAAACAGGGACGCTCACTGGGGCCTTCTTCGACACTCTCAAAGTAGCGCGGACGTAAATTGTCTACATGCGTGAACCTGTTTTCGGATCCTACGCGCACAAGGTACGTAACGGCACTGCACCTTCTTTCGATGACACCTATCAGCCACTTGGGATCACCTGGACGAAGGCCCAGAACGCTTTCCCCCTCTTTGTAAGCTCTTTCCGACCCTCTTCTTTCGTCAACTTGGGCCTTTACTTTGGAGAACCGTTCTTCCATCCGTCTCTCCATGTCTGGCTGTAGCATAGTCAGGCGAGTGCGGGGCGACCACGACAAAAACAGTTCTGCTGGTGTCTGCCCCGTGGTTGTGGTCGGTGTGTTCCGGTACCTGAACAGAAAGAGATCTATGCGGTGCTGTAGGGTCTTACTCTGGCCCGATGACCTTTCGTCGAGAAGCTGTCGCGTAAGATCCCGTTTCACCGTCTGGACGCATCTCTCGGCGCTTCCATTGGATGCGGGGTGGTAGGGAGGTGTTCTGGTGTGCCGCACTCCGTTCTTAAGCAGGAACTTTGTGAAACTCTTTGCCGTGAACTGAGGCCCGTTGTCCGTAACAACCTCCTCTGGAAGGCCATACGATGCGAACACCCCACGCAGCCTCTCGACGGTCTTCTCGGTCGTTGTTGAATTCATCACAAACACCTCCACCCACTTGGAGTGGGAATCCACCAGCACGAGGAGCCACTTGTTGTCTGCGAATGCAAAATCCAGGTGGATTCGCTGCCATCTGCGGCTCGGCCAACCCCAAGTTTGTAGTGGGGCCTTAGGTGATTGAGGATCTGTTTGTAAAGCTGGCCGGTTGCAAATATTTCACGGTGTTGGATTTGTCCACTGCATACCAGCAGTTGGAATTGCATCCCCAGTAGTGGTGCCTAAACCAAACAACCAGGTCAGGGTGTGTGGGGATTTCAAGGTGACACTAAACCCATGCCTAAGAACTGATCATTACCCTCTTCCCGTGATTGAGGATCTGTTTGTAAAGCTGGCCGGTTGCAAATATTTCACGGTGTTGGATTTGTCCACTGCATACCAGCAGTTGGAATTGCATCCCCAAGCGCAGTCGCTAGTCGTGATCAACACGCATTTGGGTTTATTCAAGTATACGCGCTTACCCTATGGCATAACGAGTGCACCTTCGATTTTCCAGGCAGTTATGGATGAGGAGTTGAAAGGACTTGATCGGGTAGCGTGCTATCTAGACGACGTGCTGATAGCAGGAGCTACCTTTGAGGAATGTTTCCACAAAGTGGAAATTGTGCTGTCCCGGGTTTCGGCACCACTACTAGTGGCGTCGCCCATTCACTCTGCTGAACAGGTACTAACACTCCGGTTTTCACGAGGTTCTGCAGTTCCGAAGACACTGCTTCTTTAACTGCAAAAGGTACCGACCGCGCTTTACAAAAAACGGGTGTGCTATTCTCTTTAAGCACTAACTTAATGGCCCTGTTCTTAATTAGACCCAAGGTAGGCTCAAAAATCTTAGCATATTTTTTTAAGCAACAACGCCACTTTGTCCAAGCAAACCCCATGCACACTAGCCCAGTCTAACTTCAGTGCTGACAGCCAGTCTCGCCCCAACAGCATAGTGTTAGTACTCTCGTTTGTTTTCACGACAATTAGCGGAAGTTGCTTGTGCTGACCATTGTGCTCTACGGAAACGTTTAGCTTCCCTTTTACCGTCAGCGGAGTGCCTCCGTAGGTTTTTAGCTTAAGATTGCATGGCTCTAAAGGTAGGCTGGGCCAGTATTTCTTGCACAGTGACTCTGGTACAATTGACACAGACGCCCCTGTGTCAATCTGCATGCGCACACTTTTCTGATCTAGCTTCAGGCAAATTTCGTAGAGTCTGGTGCGCCCCTCACAGGAATAGATATTGTACAGCACATGTTCACCCGCGTCACTTTCCTCGTCTATCACGTTCGCAGCGTCTCTACCTCTGTCCCTACACATCTTCGCTTAGTGTCCAACCCGTTTACACACCCGACAACGGTACTTGCGAAATTTGCAGATAGATGCTTCATGCTCTGAGCCGCATCGGAAACAGTGCAATGGTTCCGCCCCCCTGGTGCCAGCAGGCATCCCCGAAGTTTCTTCTCTCCAGCGTGGTGGGCGTTTCCCGCTATCTGTTTTGCGGTTAAGGGCGCTGATCATTCCTTGCGCCGACTTGGGCTGAAAATCCTGGCTTTCTTTCCGGGCCAACTCGATACTCCTAGCGATATCGCAGGCCTCTTTAAAAGCCAGCTTGCTTGTCTTTAGCAGCTCTGCTTGTGTTTCTTTGTCACAAAGTCCTGCCACAAACCGGTCGCGCAGAGCGTCGTCCAGAAACGTTCCGAAATCACAGGATGTCGCCAACCGCTTCAGCTCTACAGCGAAGGCTGTCACCGCTTGCCCATCTTGTTGGAAACAGCGATTGAATTTGAAACGCTCGGCAATCACGGAAGTTTTGGGAACGTACTGCTCTTTCAGTGTCTGTACTAACTGTGCGTACGTCTTGTTTTCTGGCTTTTCTGGCTCCAGCAACGTTTTCAGAGTTTTATAGGCCTTCTTTCCTATTGCCGTTATGAACACTGACACCTTCAGGTCGTCGCTCACCTGGGAGGCCTTCAGGAAGTGGTCGAACCGCTCCACGTAGGACTGAAAATCTTCGTCACCGTCCTCGATGAACTGATCGAACCTTCCCAACGTCGCCATCCTGCCTGTATCTTCGCAGCGCTTCGGAACCGCCGCTAATGGTGTCTTGTAGCCCAGTGGAATTCGGGTCCCACCCTCGTCGCCAGTCTGTTGTAGCCTCGAGGGACGAGCAGAGCCAGAGTGGCCGTGAACGAGAACAGTAAGATGGTTTATTACTACATGAATACTGAGCACAAAAGAACACTGAGCGCCCGGTTCACAGCGCTTATATAGCCATGAAGCACCGGCGCTATCAGCGTGACGTCACACTGGCTTCGCATGACAGAAACCATCACCAGGCTGGAAGTGCAAGGACGGTTATAGCGCCGACACGTGCTCTATTGGCTCTGTGAGACATTGTGAAGCTTTATGCACTGTCCTAAGACATAATGAATTGAAGGGTGAGCAGGAAAACAACGAATGCCTACCCAAACAAGTGAATGCAACAGGCATTTTATGCTCAACGTTGCCCAGGGATGTACAACGTGCTGTGGAGGGTGGAAACAGATGCCGACGGTCACGGGTCGTCTTGAAGGCAACTTGGTGACTGCCCTTCAAGATACCGGCTGCAACGCGGTTGTAGTAAAACGGTCACTTGTTTCCGACACCAAGGTAACCCGCAAGACCCCCGTTATACGCCTACTTGACCGTTCGGAAAGAGTTCGCCAGAGGCCGAAGTATTTATTGATACCCCGTTTTTCAAGGGCCTTTCTCGCGCTGTGATGTTATCCTTGGCAACATCGAGGGTGCTGTTCCGATTGTGGATTCTGATGGCGAGCAAAGTTCATCAAAAGAGGAAGGCAAGGATATAGGCACAAAGCGTGAAGAATTGAAGGAACAATGGAAGGCAGCGGCAGGGAAGGTGGGAAAACAACAAGAAAAATTACCTGCACTACAGGTTAATCCGCTAAACGTCAGCCCAGAAGAATTGCAGGAATTGGAAAGCACAGATCCGACACTGGAGGCCTGTTTCCAAGCCTTGAATAAGATAACTACGTCCAAGAAACGAGCTACTGTCGAGTTCGTGCTGATCCACGTCATCCTTTTCCGGCGCTATCGTACTGCGGAGCGGCGAGACTTCGAACAACTGGTGGTTCCGAAGAAGCTACGGGCCACAGTTATGAAGATGGCACACGAGGGTTTGCTCGCTGGACATCAGGGGCAATAGAGGTCCACAGACCGTGTCCTTGAGCAGTTTCATTGGCCTGGAGTGCAAGCGGATGTCACACGCTTTCTAAAGTCATGTGACATATGTCAACGAACAGTGCCGAAGGCCCCTCGTGGGTCGTGTGCCTTTGGGGAATATTGTCACGCGGTCTTGACGTCGACGAAGACAGCAGTCGGCGTTTGCAGAATGGAACTTTATTTGGCCGAACTTGTGGCCGGAAAAATGAGAACTAGAACTACAGCAATACACGCTGTACAATGATAGCGGCGAACAGGGCGTCGTCCGTCGATCAACTGACAAGCGGTCAAGTGCGTCGGCTTTTATACAGGTGCTATCGAACTTTCCAGTGATATCGCTGGTGGCGGCGTTATCTCTCGATAAAGCTGGAACATTCGCGTGCGGCGCGAAATCTTAGCAAAACGATCTACTACAATCGAGAAGTTTCTCGAACACTGCTTCGCGGACAGCCTCGAGCGTTGATAACCGTGCTTGCTGGTCAAACCCCAAAAAACATCAAAATAAAACAAGAAGTGGGCGTGGCATTGCCGCCTCTGAAAAAGCATCGTCCCGATACTTGTGAAAGAACAAAGAGAGAAAAAAACAAGTTTATACATAAATAAATTACAATAACAAAGGTAAAAGTAGAGTCCCCAGATTCGCTAACGTGCACAAAACGGCTAAGACGCACGACATGGACGACTTCAGGTTGTGCGCGGCGTCGCTGGGAGCTCGTAATGCCGTCCGGGATGACCTCGTAGTCAAGAGCGCCGAGACGTCGAAGTACCTTGTACGGTCCGAAGTATCGCCGAAGGAGTTTTTCGCTAAGGCCACGTCGGCGTATCGGCGTCCAGACCCAGAGACGGTCGCCGGGCTGGTATTCCACGAAGCGTCGTCGAAGATTGTAGCCACGGCTGTCGGTGTGCTACTGGGTCTTGATGCGCAGGCGGGCGAGCTGTCGAGCTTCCTCGGCACGTTGTAAGTAAGCGGCGGCGTCGAGGTTTTCTTCGTTGGTGACATTCGGTAGCATGGCGTCCAGTGTCGTCGCCGGGCTCCTTCCGTAGACCAACTTGTACGGCGTCATCTGCGCCGTTTCTTGGACGGCCGCGTTGTAAGCGAAGATCACGTACGGAAGGACGGCGTCCCACGTCTTGTGCTCAACGTCGATGTACATGGCCACCATGTCGGCGATGGTCTTATTTAGACGCTCGGTGAGCCCATTGGTCTGCGGGTGGTAGGCGGTGGTGCGGCGGTGGCTCGTCTCGCTGTATTTTAATATCGCCTGAGTTAGGTCCGCAGTAAAGACGGTACCTCTGTCTGTGATGAGGAGCTCTGGGGCGCCATGACGCAAGACGATGTTCTCCATGAAGAACTTGGCTACCTCGGCGGCACTGCCTTTGGGCAAGGCCTTTGTCTCGGCGTAGCGGGTGAGGTAGTCAGTTGCTACGACGATCCACTTGTTGCCGGAAGGCGATGTCGGGAACGGCCCCAGTAGGTCCATCCCGATTTGCTGGAACGGCCGGTGAGGCGGTTCGATTGGCTGCAGAAGTCCCGCGGGCCTAGTCGGCGGTGCCTTCCGTCGCTGGCAATCTCGGCAAGTCTTGACGTAGTGGCCGACGTCGGCAGCAAGGCGTGGCCAGTAGTATTTTTCCTGTATTCTGGCGAGCGTATGGGAAACACCGAGGTGCCCAGCCGTCGGGTCGTCGTGTAGGGCCTGGAGGACTTCTGGTAGCAATGATGAGAGCACGACAAGAAGGTAGTCGGTTCGAAGTGGCGAAAAGTTCTTCATGAGAACGCCGTTCCGTAAGAAAAACGACGGCAGTGCTTGCTTGAATACCTTCGGAACAACGACAGTCTTGCACTCGAGGTACTCCATAAGGCCCCCCAGTTCCGCGTCGGCTCGTTGCCTTTCGGCGAAGTCGTCGGCACTTATATTTCCGAGGAAGCAGTCGTCGTCGTCCTCTTGCGGCGGCGCGTCCACGGGGGCTCGGGACAGGCAGTCGGCGTCAGAGTGTTTTCGTCCGGACTTGTACACGACGGTAATGTCGAATTCTTGAAGCCTCAGACTCCATTGTGCGAGACGACCGGAAGGGTCCTTCAAGTTAGCTAGCCAACATAAGGCGTGATGGTCACTGACAACTTTGAAGGGCCTGCCATAGAGGTAGGGGCGAAACTGACGTAGCCCAGATGATGGCAAGGCATTCCTTTTCTGGCTTCTGCCTTGGATAGTGACCGGCTAGCATAACTGATAACCCTTTCAAGCCCGTCAGTCTTTTGCACAAGGACGGCACCGAGTCCTACGCTGCTTGCGTCGGTGTGTATTTCCGTTTCGGCGCAATCGTCGAAATGCGCAAGTATGGGTGGCGTCTTCAGGCGTCGTTTAAGTTCTTGAAATGCTTGCACTTGCGCCGTTTCCCACCTGAATTCCACTTTAGTCTTCGTGAGAAGCGTAAGTGGTTTGGCGATCCGTGAAAAGTTTTTGACGAAGCGTCTGTAATAGGCGCATAAGCCGAGAAATCGGCGCACGGCCTTCTTGTCTGTGGGTGGCGCGAAGTCGGCGATGGCAGCTGTTTTCCGCGGGTCTGGGCGCACTCCATACTTGCTGATCACATGACCCAGAAACAGGAGCTCGTCGTATGCGAATCGGCACCTTTCTGGCTTCAGGGTCAGTCGAGAGGTCTTGATTACTTGAAGTACTGCCTCAAGCCGCCGGAGATGCTCGTCGAAGGTCGAAGAAAACACGACGACGTCGTCCAAATACACAAGACACGTCTGCCACTTCAATCCAGCCAGTACAGTGTCCATGACGCACTGGAACGTCGCAGGTGCCGAGCAAAGACCGAAAGCCATGACCTTGAACTCAAAGAGGCTGTCGGTTGTTATAAAAATGGTCTTCTCTCGGTCTCTTACATCTACTTCGACCTGCCTATGCCGGTCTTGAGGTCCATCGACGAAAAGTACGTCGCGTGTGAAGTCGATCCAGGGTGTCGTCTATCCGTGGGAGGGGGTACACGTCCTTCTTCGTGATTTTATTCAGGCGCCGATAATCAACGCAGAAGCGCAGTGCCCCATCCTTCTTCTTCACTAACACCACAGGTGACGCCCACGGACTCTTTGAAGGCTGGATGATGTCGTCGCGTAGCATTTCGTCGACTTGTTTCTTTATGGCCTCACGTTCTCGCGTCGAAACTCTGTAGGGGCTCTGTCGGAGTGGTCGAGAATCTTCTTCTGTTATAATGCGGTGCTTAGCAAGGGGCGTTTGTCGGACCCGCGATGACGTCGAGAAACAGTCTTTGTATTGCAGGAGCAGGATTTTGAGCTGGTCTTGCTTGACCTTCGGAAGGTTCGGGTTGACGTCAAAATCCGGTTCGGGACCTCTATTCGTCGAAGCAGGTTCGGCAGCATCGAAGAGGGCGAAAGCATCGCTGGCGGCTACACATTCGTCGATGTAGGTAACCGTCGTACCCATGTTGAGGTGCCTATATTCGTGGCTGAAGTTTGTCAGCAGTACCTTTGCTTTACCGTCATGCAGCTCGGCGATACCTCTTGCGACACAAGCTTGACGATTCAGGAGTAGTTGCTGATCGCCGTCGATTACGCCTTCAAGGTTCGCAGGTTTTTCGGTGCCGTCGGAAATAATGACGCTGGAGCGCGGTGGAACGGTCACGTGCTCTGCTATCACATTCAGTGCATGGTTCCCTGGCGTCTCGTGGGGCAGGAGCGCTTTGTCTGAGGTTAGTGTTATCGAATCAGACCTCAGGTCGATAACGGCGCCGTGGTCACTTAGGAAGTCCATTCCGAGTATCACATCCCTGGAGCAGTTTTGTAGGATTACAAAGCTCGCAGGATAAGTGCGGTTATTCATGGTGACTCTCGCCGTGCAGACACCAATCGGCGTTATCAGGTGGCCTCCAGCTGTCCGGATTTCGGGTCCACTCCAAGCGGTCTTTACTTTCTTCAGCTTGGTGGCGAATAGCCCACTGACGACGGAATAGTCGTCTCCGGTGTCGACGAGAGCTGTGATGCTGTGGCCGTCGATAAGAACATCGAGGTCGCTAGTTCGTCGTCTTGCGTTGCGGTTAGGTCGTGGCGTCGGATCACGGCTTCGTCGATATGTCCCGCTGTTGCGCAATACACATGTTTTGACGCCTGGCGCGATTGTACGCTTCTGCGAGGTAATCTTACACGCGTTAAAGGGACACTAAAGAGAAACAATCAATCGGCCTAGATCAATAAATTGGGCTCTGAGAACTATAATGTTGTCAATTTCGCCATCTTACGTTTATTAATAGAGGAGAAAATCAAGTTCGAAGTTTCATTTTTAAATTTCGCGCCGAAATCTCCCCGCGTGATGTCACGAATTTCAAAGTATATTGATCGTACTTTGGCGCCATTGGCTCAACAAAATTACCCCAAACTTAGTATGTTAAGTCTATGGCCCCCTCAGAGGGCAATGTACATCATTTTTACCGATTAGGAACCAAGTAGTCCCTAGTAAGCGCCGATCAGGTGGGTCGCATGATCCGCAGGGTCTCCACCAAGAGGGGGACTTCGGTGCAGAGATGCGTTGCGGCTGGCGCACACTTTTGTAACCAGCAGGGTCATGTACTCCGTCCCTTGCCTCTACCTCCGCAAACATGAGGAAGAAAAAATGGAAGCCATAGTTAGGAAAACGTTAAAGAGAGCTCTTGATCTTCCAATCTCTGCATCCAACAGCCGTCTTAAGGCTTTGGGTGTGGTGAACTCATACCAGGAGCTTAGGGAAGCCCACCTCCTCAACCAGTACACACGGTTGGCCCAAACACACTCTGGCCAAAGTCTACTTGCGCGACTGCATATAAAACGTGACTTCCACCTACAGGAGCGGGTCAAGGTGCCAGAACTGTGGCGCACAGCCCTTCTGGTCCGACTTCTCCCCACTAAAATGGACAGAGATGAACACACCGCACGACGTGAGGCGCGCGCTCGGGCACTGGAGCTACAATATGGATAGAAGACAGGTGTCTACTACGTGGACGTTGCTGGCCCAAACCCCGAGGGGTGGTACACGGCCGCTGCTATTAACGAAGGAACACAGGTAGATGGGCTAACCTTTAGGGCGTATACTGTAACGCAGGCTGAAGAGGTCGCCATTGCCCTTGCGGCCTCTCACAGTAATTCCTGATGCATTATTACGGATCCGCGGGGCGCGTGTCGCAACTACGTAGCAAGGCACATCTCACCCTTAGCCTACAAAATACTGCGCAACTGCATAAGGGACGTGGACCCTCACCCCAAACGTATTAGTTGGACTCCGTGTCACCAGGGATTGCGGGGAAATGAGGCTGCAGATGCGGCTGCCCGAGCGCTCATTTCCGTGTTTCCTCCATTAGTCCCAATGAGACAGACTGGGAGGGTTACCCTCTCCTCCGGTATAGGGAAATTCTAGAATATTATAAGGAAATTCATCGCCGCTACCCTCCTCCTGCAAGGGGGTTGAAGAAAGCAGATGAGCGCATCCTAATAAGACTCCAGACTAACACAATGTTATGTCCCGCAATCATAAAACATTTCGACTCTACGGTCACAGGACAGTGCCAGCACTGTGGGGAGGTGGCGGACAGCTACCACATGGTGTGGGCCTGTCAAAATAACACAGCCCTTACAGCTCACCCGAGCCCTACACGAGAGGACTGGGAGGCGGCCCTGCTCGGCGGCTCAGACCTTCGGGCCCAACAGGCCTTGGTACAGAGAGCCAGGGCGGCGGCTTCAACCAATGGGGTCCCGGAATAGAGACTCCACCTAGTCTGTAGGAACCTCGAAAGAGGTCCCACACCTCTCCTTGTAAATAAATGTTTTTGACCACCACCACCACTGTCAAAACATGTGACGTCACGGCGAATGGTGCGGAAACTTCAAGGTGGCGTCGCCACCCACCTTTTGTTTTGCGCGTTTTCTCGCTTACTAAGCGTCTTCTCGCAGCAAGCGTGGTGTTTTTGGTATCGTGAAAGAGTACTTTACTAATATGAGTAAAATCGTTTTGCTCGTTAGTGTCCCTTTGATAAGACTCCTTCCACTAGACGACGTTCATATATATATATATATATTTTGAAGCTGTTTCAAATGGCGTGGCTCTATGGTTGAATACCTGCTTGCCACGCAAAACGTCAGGTTGCGATTCTCACACTGGTTCTATCAGCAGAACTTATAAGAGGGAGAAAAAGAAGGCAGACAAGGACGTCAGTGTTCAGCGACGTCCTTGTCTGCCTTCTTCTTGTGCCTCGTTTTAAGATCCGCTGCCAAAACCAGTGTTAGCTATGGACCAACTAGCACCTGCAAATACCGTTTTGACGGTTCGATTCTCACTCGCATGAAAGATTTTTATTCTTTATTTTATTTGCACCTTTCTCGATTTTTCGTTTGACGCCGACACCAACGCAGACACTGACGCTGACACCGCAATTTCTGCGAAACGAGCTCTTCAACGCTATCGCGCTAAAACCACAGAGGTTGTAAGCAGCAGGTGCGAGGTCATAGGTTGTAAGTGCAAAGAAGAGCCCAGATCGCTTGCGAAATAATGCACGCTTGAATCCCCCACGCGCTTTATGTAAGAGCTTGTGCAAGCTGCGTTTTGAGGGTGCGGCAACCTCACATAGCGATAACGATAACTCAACACTTCAAAAGAGAGGCGCCGGCTGCTGAGGTCACCAATGCAGGCGCATTGCAAGAAGGTGGTTTCAAATAAGTGGGGCTATATAGGCAGAGAATGGGCTGGCTGATAAGGCTGCAGTGTGCGCACAAATAACTTTCAATAGAGAAAGGCTGTAGGATTTGTCCTCATGGTGCGTAACTCATTTTGTACCATGATATGATACATTAGGAACAGCAGCCACTCCAAGCAATAGTTGGCGTTGAATACGCCCAGGCAAGCATATAGGACGAAAAATAATATGTAAAATAATAAAAAAAGAGCCTGTATCTGCGATTTCTTCAATCTGAAGTGAGCCGCAACATCGGTGAGAAGCTTGCAATTGCAAAAACAAACATATTATTTTGGTTTACATTAACTTTGCTCAATTAATACGAGCTGCGGAGAGAGAGAGAGAGCTCTTTATTGAAAGGCAGAGAAGTTAGCCGGCGTGTGTAAATTCTCTGACTTGCTACTGTGCGTGGGGAAAGGGGATCGGGCGCTGAAAGGCACAAAGAGAGATATATATATAGAAAAAATGTAAAAAGTTAAAATAGAATAAAAAAGAGTTAAAAATACAAACTGAGTAACGCGACATTAACCCAATGGCAATAAGTTGATTCAATATGCAAACTGATGATCGTGATGCTTCCGAGTTACTTTACAAGTGACGCATCTCTTCAAGTTTGGCACCTCCATGCTTCAAGCTTATCATCATTTACGCGCACCTTTTGAATGTGTGGAGGGGGTTTGCTTAATGTCGCATCAGAGCGACGTTTTGCACGCAAACACACCGGCATGTAGTACTCTATTGCAATCGAAGCCGTGTGCATAACGTGGCCTTGTCAAGCAGAATATTTCTTGTCCCGACCCCTAAAATAAAGGATTATAAATGATACTCCGTATGTGTGTTGCCCGCAAATGCTCCGGCTAGATTCGGAGCGCCGATGCCACGCGATTTTTCAGTGGTTTGCGCGTTCGAAGTGCAAATACAGATTCCGGCACTGACGTTGGTTCGAAAACCGCGACCTGGGTAAAGGATTGGGGAGAGGTTTTCTTTTGCGTCAAGTTGTAGCTATATATGATAAAGCAGGAGTATGTGTTACAAGCGTCGAAAGCTGGGCGAGTTGGTAAGGTTTCATCTTCTAGCAAACTGCGCAGCAGACTAGACACAAAGAAGGAACGAAAGAGACAGACGAGCGCGTACTCACAACTGAGTTTATTGTATTTAGTACGTTTGGTCTAGTCCTCAAGTTCACTTTAGTGTATTGGCGCCAGTGCTGGGCAGTATCGAAGATACATGTATCTTAGATACTATCTTAGATACTCTACGGGGATCTTGTATCTGTATCGCGATACGTCTCGAAAGACGAGTATCTGTATCTGTATTTTCAATACATTCGAAAATGTATCGCGTATCTTAAGATACAAGATACTTCTATCGCAACACAAGCGTGCGAAACAATAATCAATGGCCAAGCTCCGCTTCTGAAGCTGGTACTGGCGCCACTAAGCCGTCTCTGAATAAGTCTAAGGTCAGTGACGTAAGTTTATTTTTCCGCCAGAGTCCTCCAGTGAGTGCAGAATATGAGGAAGACAAGCGCGCGGACGTCTACGCCCACCTCACGTACCTTTTGTTTTCCCGATTTTTTTTTTTTTAGTTTGCGCCAATGCCGTGACATTTGCTCTTAGCCACGGTCCTTCGCCGCGCACTCCACTGTGTGCTGCGCCTTTCGCGCAAATTCTCATGTTGCTAAAGTGTCGTTATTGTAGAGTGTCTTGTGTCTTGCTTCGTAACGAAATGTGACGCGTGCAGGAATGGGGTTGCTTTGCTA